>NW_010159633.1:19341-64376 GCF_000695765.1 Mesitornis unicolor
ATGGAGTTTGTTTCAAGCTTGTCTGTCCTCTTCACATAAAAAAAAGAAAGAGTTGGCGGGGGGGAAATCCTTTTTTTTTTTAGTTATTTTTGCTGTAACAGATCTGTGTTCAACGACTACACAGCCTAAAGGTAGGTAAGCACTGAAATTAACTCACACGATATAGCACAAAAATACACTTGCTTTCTTTGACTGCTTTAATTTCATATATTGCTTGCAGTTCATAATCTACAGTGAGAATGTGATTAAGGGAGCTGAGAAACAAATACAAATAAATTATGTTATTTTAGTAGGCAAATTCTTCAATCTACACCGTATTATCTCACTAACTCCACTTGAAATGAAACAACATTCAGTCTGAATATCTGTTCAGTTCCTGTCTTACGCAGAGATGTCAACAAGAGGACACAAGCTGATTTTTATGATGTAAATCAAGTCTGGTAGAAACTATTGCTTCCTAAGTTTCAGCAGTGGATTGGCCCAATAGATGATATAAAAAAAGACTATCCCTGCCCTAAGGGGCTTGCAGTCTAAAAAAAGATCAAAGGAAAGTATTTGTCTCTTGCAAGGTGATTTATTTGATTGGTTCTCTGAGGTTATAATCTACTTTTGAGGTGGGCACATTTGTCATGTAAATTTTAGCTTCTGTGAGAAGCACGAAACAGGCTGTACTGATAATGTATGCTGTTTCAATTTTTCCAGAAATTGTGTTTTGTTAAAAAAAATCCAAAAATATCCTTTCCAGTCTGTTCAGACAAGTTGAAGTCGAAATGCTTTTTTTTATTGTTTAAGAATGCTTTTTATTTCTAGACTTCCTAGAATATTGTTTCTAAAGAAAACATCTTATGGACAAAATGTGTCGTTCCCAGAAGTTATTCCTTCTACATTTTTTGTTCTATTGAAAAATTCTGGGGAAAAAACGTATTTTGAAAAAAAACCATAAAATCCAAAACCTGATAGTTGCCAAACAACCAAACAACCTGCTCTTCAGTAAGCTCTGCCATACTAACCAAAATGAATAATTTCAAGAAAGAGTGATCATTGTAAACAAACCCACAAGAAAGCAAAGGGCTGGACTAATTGTCAGATCACGTCATCTGCAGGATTCTGATTTAGCATTCCAGGTCATAATTTGGTGCATGGCCACCTGCTTTGGTCACTGGAAATGAATGCAGCTGGACTTGGCAGGTCACTCTGTCAAACATTTGCTAAAGGATGCACACGAGTGCTCTTGTTAGCTGCTGTATGCCGTTCAGGCTTTAGTCCATGTAAATTGTTGCTGAAGTCTTGTTGTAGCAGTAGTGGCAAAGGTCCTTAGGTAAAGAAATACAATTTCCTCTCTCCATTGCCACAGGGCTTTCTGAACACAACATCATCAATGCATGTTAGACAATCTACAGTTCATAATGTTTCCTAAACAGAAGAGGCACAAAAAGTAACGTGGCTTAGTGAGACTGTGGGCTTTGTGTCAGAAACACAGTGTCCTGGTCACACCTCTGCCAATGACTTGCTCTGTATTCTTCAGTAAAGGACATATCCTCTGACCCCGTGCTTCATTTTCCTTTAGATAAAGGTATCTACCCTTGATTTATAAAATATTTTAAAATATATATTTAAGATAGGTTGGATCATCACAGGGCAAGCACACAAACAAATATATACACACCCAGACAAGCCATAGTGATACATAAAATGCAGACACTCCCATGCGCAGAAATGTACTGATGACCTTAGGCTAATGACTGAAGTCTGGGTGGTACTGCCAGCATTCACAGTGCACACACTCAAATAGCTGAGCAGGTCCACGCAGGCAGCCAGCGAGCCCTTTTTCATGACGTTGGCTAGTGTGGATGTTCCCAGGCACGCTGAGCCATTTGGGGTAGCTGACAGCTGCCGGGATGCTGCTGGGCATGCAGTGCAGCTAACTCTTCTCTAGCATCAGATGGGAGGGTTTACAGTGACAGCAGGAAAAAGGGAAAACAGTTCCCACTCTCTAGCAAGCTTAGATTTTTATTTACTTATTTATCATAGCTGCTATTGCCTTTAAAACCCTTATATAATCAGCAGGAGCCTTGCTAGGCTAAAGGCAGCACGGCTGGTGGCCAGGTTCCAGAAACGTGTCTTGTTCAACACTTTCCACAGGCAAAGAAGCCTGACTCCTTCCACGCAGTTTTAAATTGCTGTGTTTGGAAACACAGAAATGAAAACCCTTGTGAGGAGAAAGAAAGTAAAAGGGAAACTGGTTTTGGAAAATATTGATTTCCTTGATTTTAAGTGCAATTTTAGAAGCAATCTGAAAATAGTTCATTCCAGATCGACCCACGCTTCATAATTTTTGTATTTCCAGAGTCCTCCCACAGGATATCAGATCATTAATATTATCAGAAACAAATCTTGCAGGCATATCATATGCTGAGTACATGGCACTGCAGCTAGCTCTGCTGTGAGCTTTACCCAAGCAATGACCCCTTCCCTGCCTGACAGACTCCTCACAGCTTCAAGTCTTACAGCAGCTCATATGTGGCACACAACTGAGTCTTGTTTCATGTCTTGCTTGCTGCATCACTTATAAACTTGTGATGTTAAACTGTTTTTCTTTAAAAGAAATAGCTCTAGCAATATCTCTGTTCTCCATGAACTGAGCCCTTCCTTCAAACTTGACACAGGTCTCCTGTCCAATCTAGTGCAGGTTGCTTCAAATTGCCCTTGACAAGCCAGTTAGCACCGACTGTACAGCACTGGTCAAATCACTGCACCTGCAGTGTTCTGGTTAGAGTCATCAGCTGAATGTTATTCTATCCCAGAAGGAAGAGGCTTATGACACTTTGCTCCCCTTAGTCTGCCAGGTTTGTACTTTTGCCTAGATAACGAGCTCAATCACATGTGAACAGCACTGTGTGTGAGCAAGAAAGAGTATTGTGTAACTTTGGAACTATTCTACCTCATAAGTAGGGCTCAAGTTCAGAAGTTATTCTGAAGCTTTTTATAGCAGTTCTGTAAAATCAAAACAAAACCAGAAGCACCCAAACAATGATCCATGCCTGAACTCAAACACCTCAGTAGGCTTTTGGCTATTCCATAACCTGACATATCAGTCTCATTGCATATATTCAAACAGGAAGGTATGCTGCAGGCTACCAGGCTGCATTTGAACCTGAATAAAACTGCTGCTTTATCAGGTAATGCAATCCTAAGCAGACTTATAGGAGACTTAAAGTTTATTTCATATGCAGGCAAACAACTTTATCATTGTCTGACTTGCTTTATGGCTTTGTCTCTCAAAACATTAGACGTTACGGGATCTTCCTAGGTTTCTCCTCCAGCAGCACCTCCGTCACTGCTACTACTAACTCTTCAGACTCTACTTCAAGTTTGGTGGCTGCTATTTCCCAAAAAGAAAAGCTTCTTTTAACCTGGTTTCTGAGAAGAAACAGAGACTACATAGAACAGGCTAACTGTAGTGTTTTGTGTCCATCTGTCCACCCCCTCCACCTTTAATGTTTTGAGTGTCCTGATGAATTTTGACCAAATTGTCTCAGCGGAGAAACAGACCCCACTAAGGTCTCTTCAAAGACTAGGACTGAGGTTTAAGTCTTGTTTGATACTAGAAAGTCCCCTCTGAGCGATAGAAACATTCTGTAATGAAAAGGATTTCCTCTGAAGTTGTCATCCTCTTCAAACACCAAAGACTAGAATAATGAAATAGATTTAACTTTTACAGGATTTTTACATATTTCTCTAATGAAATAGAAATTTATAGGAAATTAGGTTTCATTAGTTCATCTGTTCTTGGAACTACTCCTTTTCCTGTTCTCAAGATAGTAATGAATTTTACAGATTTGTCAGAATTGCTCAACAAATGTTTGTAATAGTTAAGAAACGTTCCATTTCCAGAAGGTCTTTGAAGCAAAGGCCTCTCTACATTTTTTGATGCTTGACAATCTGCATTTGGCCAGCGTGACTCAGCACGGGAATGTGGTTTCTGTTCCCTAAATGAATGACTCAATCTGTACATATGAGAGCAGTGCCTGAAGAGAGCACATCACATTGCACGTAGGAAAAGATAAGGAAAGGAGAATCCTCTAAGAGGATTCAGAAATATTAAACATGCTCTGGAAATATTATTGGCTTTTTCTGTAGAAATATAAACAGTCTGTGATTTTTCAAGAAAATAAAAAAGTAGTGATCAAATTCATTAACAGCTTTTATACTCACACCTTCTTGGCACAAAATAATTTTCTGGAGTTGTTTGTTTGTTTGTTTTGTTTTATAATGCATTTAATTAATGGATTAGTATTTGTATCTGGAGAAATAAAGTTCCCCTCAAGCATTCCTGTGCACAAATGTGGTAGCTAGTTGAGTTGGTAAACGCACTATAAGAGAACAGATGGTGAACATGTTACAAAGAACACACGTAGACAACCCACACACACTAGCTCGCTAGAAGTCAAGTGAGATGGACTTAGCAAACATGCTTGCCAAAACCAAATCAAACATTCCCAAATGAATCAGAACCAATACTAAGCCCACAAGCTCCAAGAGATGGGATGACTGCAGGAGAGCACAGGCATCTGGAGTGAACTGACCCTCTGCATACAGAAGCTTTCCCCACTAAGCATTCTGACAGAAGTCAGCTCACCCTTAAAACAGCTCACATGAGGGTTACTGCTTTTATAAAATACACAAGAGAGCTTTACCACTCCCCAGTCTCTCACATCAGGAGGAACAGACGGTTATGGAAGCACAGCTTTAAGTCTGTAGAAATGCTTGACCGACATCTGCTGTGTTTCAATACTTCAGCCATAAGGTTTATAGATGCTGGAAAATGCAGACACACACAAAAAGGATTAAAGCTAGTATTTTCCAGTCCAATGCAACTATTACTAGGAGTCCTGCATTTTACTCTGTTCAATGCCTTGGTTGTTATGAACTCCCAGGTATTAGCTAGAGACCAGGGAAGAAGCCATCAGAAAGAAGCAAACAAAAGCCAGGCTGCCTTGTAGTCAGAGCTTGTCTTTTAGTCAAAACATGCAGTAGCCTGCAGTATGCATTGACCACAGCACTTAGTCACTCTAGGCAGAAGATCCCAGTGGCTAAAGAATAAGGCTAGCAGGTAAAACACATGCACAACTGAGCACCAGCCACCCTGTGTTCCCACTCTGAGCAAAACATCACGGTCCATGTTTGCCAAAGTGAATAGGTGCTATAGGGTTAGAGACCTAACTGTCTATATGAAACTAGCCTCTTGCCTTCCCAGAGCAAGATGTACCCATCTGTAAAGCCACCCATTAATTCTTACCTCACAAGAGTTCTGTGAAATTTTCAGGATGCTACTTGAGACCTTTAGCTGAAAAGTGCTTTCAGTAAATCATTACAGTTTATTACCAGACTTTAATTTTTAAATAACAAAAAAGAAGCCCTGGTCACTTGATTAAAAGGTGATAGCATACCACCACAGACCAATAATTTACTTCCCAGAAGCCAAGCCATATGAATTAGGAATAAAGAATGCTTATGAGCAGGACCAGCCAATAGACCAGCTCGAACCATTGAGGAAATTTAGTCCTTACCTGGCTTCTTGCTGAAAAGGTGAGGCAGACACACCTGTTGCGTCTTGGTAGTCTTGCTATGAACTGCACAGCTGTGGGACAACAGAGATACTTGCCTATCATGGCTTCTTCTGGAAGTCCAGATTGAGAAAGTACAGGAGGCAAATGAGGTGTCCAGTTCTTCTGGGGCCTGAACCAGAGCCTGTGAAATCCAAGAGAGTCTTTCTTCTCCTCAGCAGGAGTTGAACGCTGCAGAAGTATCTGCCAGTTGTATGGGTTTTCAAAATCTTTATTCAAATGGTACAAACCACTAAAACTTCCATGTTCAATCCAAGACTACAGTTCAACGGAGATAAGTGATTCTCAGAGGGTACAAATTACATCTTAATTTACTCTGTTTGCTGAGTTTGTAGAATATGAAGACAGGATTCTCCTAATCAAGCTTTTGCAAGTTGGCTATGCCAAGTTTTCTTTGAGGAGTTTTGACCTCTGGACCACCCCTTGACTACTTTGTCTTTGGTTGATTGTTTTCAATACTTCCTTATATTTCTTGTTATCTTCAAGTTTTTCAGAGGTGTTCAGTACACCAGAGTCCTGAAGTTCTTCTGTGAGGGCATTTTTATGATGCTCTCATCTGATAAGGGAATGATTTGATTTCTGTCTTGCTGTCTGACATTCTTTTGTGAAGCCTGTCCGTTTCTGATGTGTGTTATCAAGGTTGTGCTTTTGCTATTCATTGAACTCTTCATAGTTTACTTAGTCCATATTTATAAAGAATAGTTTAGACAACACTTGTTCTAGTGTGAAACCTGTGATATTTAGTATCTTTATTAAATCCTCTACCTTAGTTTAACAGAGAATTCCAATACATATATTTTAAAGAAAATGCCATGCTCATCAGTGCTGCCGGAAAACTTTAAATATTAGTATTGAAATGACTGACAAATAAATAAATAAATGAGAGAAGTAAATCCCTTTTCCTTCAACATAAAAAACTAAGACGATGGAAAAGCTGATCTGTAGATGCACCACTAAAAGACAAAGAAACAGAGCTCATATTTATTAAGAGGACATGATTCCTAAAATAAATCACACTATTTCTTTGTGGCAAAGTTTTGAATGTCTGTGGCTTGCAATACCAGATACAGATTTGTCTGTACAGATACAGGAGGAAGGAAGAGGAGGGAAAGGAGCTGTGGTCCCTCATCTCTGGGATCTGGGGATGCTTCTTGTCATCTTCTACACAGAGGCTTCTCCACCTCCTGCATGAAGTTCAATTAAGTTGGAGGACAACTACAAGGAATGTCTTGTAGGAGATGACCCTATGCTGTTTCCTTCTCTACTTCTCTGTGAAGGCCGGATTTGGAGGGGTCTGAGTGCAGGATGTGCCAAGAAAGGTTCCCTGAGGAATATTGCCAGATCATGACACAGTTCCAGCAGTTCCGAGCAAGGAGTCAGATTGCCATGCACAGTTCAAAGCAGCTTTTATAGAAGAACAATTGCAGCCTGTGGCCAGTTAGCCTTTGAAACTTTTCTTCCACAGTATAGTAACACTTTTTCTATTAGTAAATGTATGTTTGAGAGATGCGGCTCTTTTTTTCTGTGTTAGGCATCTTTCTATTTGTTGCGTTAGAGAATGCCACCAGAATAAATGCTGTTTATAAGCCTGTGGAGTTTATGATATAGTTGGGAACTGGGAAAAATGCTTTGCCTGTGCCTTGCCAAGTCTGTAGTAGCATAAAGCTGAAGACAGACATCAAAACATTAACTGAGAGAATGCAAAACAGACTTGACAATATTTTGCACTTACCAGAGGCTTACTCAACTTTGGAGAGTTAAATATATTCATAGCTGCTTTCAGAAATGTCCACAGTGAACTCAGCTGTGCACAAGTGCTTAGTGTTTTTGATACTTAAGCTTCAAAGAAAGGAAATAGCTCCATAGGTATCATTCAGAACTAAACACTGAATGTTCCTTGCTCTTACAAATTATTATATGCCTTCCAAGTATTGTACAAGTCCACATGAATTTAAGTAGCTGATTCTTGCCTTCTGCAATTTAACCTCAATAGTTCACAATTACACCAGTCAGGATTGCAGATTTCAGATACCTAACCTAATTGCTACAACATTGAAGCCTGTCGAATGCTGGGGAGGAATTATCTGTGGAGCAACTCACCCAAAAATAGCCTTGGCATAAGGCAAAACTTGAGCACTGGGAACAGCATCTTGCCCTAATCTAACATCCACACAACAGCTCTGAAGCAGTGGGAAATTCTGTAACCACGTTGTGACCACTACGACAGCGTATAGGTTAGAGGCACAGCCGCAGCATCTTGTTCCATGTGAAACAAGAAGCAGAGCCAAATGGAGCCTATAATCATCCATAAGGAGATTCTTAGGACAAATCAACTTGGCTATGGTTAGGCGGTAGCATTTTGGACATCTGAAATTGATTCCTTTTCTTTTGAAAGAAAACACTGTGGATGGACTTGCTGGCCACTATAGCCAGGAAAGTGCTTCGTTAGGTAGGTTTAACAGCGTAATTCCACAACAAATCTTGAATATGTTCCTTATTTCTGCAAGGAGAATAAAAGGGATTCTACTTACTTTACCTAACATACCTTAAATCATACCCACTGCTCATTACACCTGTGTGTGTATATAGTATTACAAGCATACCCACACTTTAAAATATGGTAGTAATATGTGCATATTTTCAAGGAGGATTTCTTTTGTCCCCTTCTGTTCTGTTGGTAATTTTTCTCTGTGTATGTATATGTTCAGATGTCACTGGACCACCAGTTGTCCAAACAAACTTAACAGACTATCTTGCTTTGTGAGGAAAATACCATTTTTCATATAATCCTGCTACATCTCATGCTACTTGTAGCTTAGTTTCCTAAGGCAATGAGGTTAATGTAATAGCATACCATGTGTCTGTGTTTATGTATATGCATAACTTGAGTCAGTCTCCTCCAAGTAACCTTTGATCCTGCTGGCCAACCAGTCCAAAGTAACAAAGACATGGCAGTCTCAGATATTTTAGTTTCCTTCAGCTAGGCAAATAGGCTAGCAGATAGTCAGGAGGAAAGCCCCATGAACTCTTCCACTGAAAAGGCTACAGCGTGGACACCCTGGCTGAGTGCAGAGAATGAAATGTCCTGAACTGTCTAGCCCTGGGGAAACAACTGGACTAATTAGACAGCTAACACACTGCAAGACAAAAATCATACGAAACCAGACTCCATCACCTCCACAGCTCTTGAATGAGTTAGGTATCACCTAGATATGGGTTAAGGGTTAGGTTGCCTCTTGAGACACAGTCACTGCCATGTTCCTTGCTCAGGGGACACCTAACCCTTTTTTTACATCATTGAAGTCTACTGAACATTCAAGGAAAATTCCTTGCAGAACTCCTTGCAGAGCAGCTCACCCCAAAAAACCCCATAATAATGAAACTGTAGAGCCCTTCTGTAGGCCCAAGGGTCATCATGCTTTACAAATTAACCTCTGAAGGTACATGCCCTTTTCTTTCCCCTTCAAGGTGCTCAGTAATTTGCTACCTGTGAAATGACTGACAATTACAACATGTTCCAAGCTGCAGTTGTGGATTCAGTGGTGGGGGAGAAGAGAGCAAAGTTCATTGACCCGTCTTTACTTTAGCTGGTCATGGCTGCTATTAACGTGGGCCTATGGATAGCTCACACAGGATACTCAACTCTTCTTTTCACCTTTCCTTGCCCTGCAATCCAGGGAACTGACTACCTTATCAAGACTACAGAGGCCCTGTGCATAAACTGGGGTGTTGAAATGTCCTTTTTCCAATTCCCTAAACAGTAGGCAACATGATACCTTCTCCTGTGTTAATATTGGGCTGCTCCATCCACAGTCAGAGGCCATGTTGGCCATTCAGCAGCACAGCCAAGTCATCTGCAAGACAGCCAAAGCTGGGAAAAGAGCATGCAAGAAGTCCTGTCAACTCATCAAGCGACATTGCTTCCTCATACCCAATTGCCTGCAAATTGCTCTGTCTTTCTAAAATGATGACTAGAGTTAGATCAGCAAATGTGACCTCCCATACACTGTTCATTTTCCTCATGGAAATGCTTTGTTCCTATAACAGCATTGCCTCCACACAACCAGTAGGAAGTGTCCTGGGCTTTGCAAATCATTGAATCAAAGAATATATCAAGCTGGAAGATACCCATAAAGATCTTTGAGTCCAGCTCCCTGCTCCTCGCAGGTCTAACACTAAACCTCATGACTTGGAGCATTACCCAGATGCTCCTTGAACTCTGAAAGGCTTGATGCCGTAGTCACTTCCCTGGGGAGCCTGTTCCAGTGACTGACCACCCTCTTAGTGAAGAACCTTTTCCTAATATCCAATCTGAACAGAGAGTGTCAGAGAATAGCAAGTGCAGGGTTGCTTCACGAGTGAGGATAATCCAGAAGGCAAGGGTGACCCCAGTGCAAGCAGTGCCTGCACCAGGCACTGAGCAAAAGTCTGGGCTACTGATGTCTATCAGAGCCCTAAGGGCACTGAAAAGAGCTCGAAAATTTGCCTGTAGTCAGCTATGAGGACAACATCTATTGCTGCTCACAGAGTTTCCTTTGTCTGCCTGTCTGTCCATCTATCCTTCCACACAAATCTTTCCATGGTCCAAGACTAATAGTATGTGATGGAAGAATCACAATGTGCACCTGCACCAAGGAAAAGTCACTACCAATACAATGAGTGGAGCCACAGGCAGTGACAGCAATTAGGAAAGAATGATTAAAGGGTGATGAATTACCACCCAGCACTAGAAACTACCTGGAGGACAAAGGCAGAACCATAGCTGATAAATTAAATGCTTTTTTGGTTTCTGGGTCAGCAAAGCAGGTTTATTGCAAAGAGTACCTGCTAATTGATCAACTCTTTAGTTCGAAGCTAAGCCAGCCTGCACACCCAGGTTATCTTGCAGTGGAAAGCAGTGTGTAGATTGGCAGAAAGGGGGAACTGAGGGAAGAACACATGGACACTCATGTCTTGCTGGGTCTCAGTGCCAGGACTTGCCCAGGGCTTCTGCCCACCCCAGGGAGTTAGGCAATGCTCCCAGGTCCATCAAAATGGACTTTTTTTTTTCCAGAATTGCTGTCTTCGTTGGAGCTTTGTTGCCATGATAGGTATTGGTACAAAAATATTTGTGTGAATGCAAGCACTGGAAAGGCAGAAAAAAACCTTTGCTCTTTAATCTGTTAAAAATGTATATAAAGATGTTATATGTGGTATATGGAGAAACTGCAGAAGAAATTTGCCTTTTTTATTGTTATGGTGGGGCACAGTGTTGGATCATGCTGGCTTTGCTTGTAAGCTAATCAGTAGTATCTCATCCTTTAGGAATCTCTGCTACAATTTTGGTTGAAGTACCTTTCTAGAGAAGAGAACTCTTGAGAAAGAAAAGCAGTTGTACAAGATGATCTAATAGTTGAATAATCTTTTCCCCTCTAGGCAAAGTATAAAAGAACATTAAAGCTACCATACAGGTGATCAGAAATAACTGGAAATACATGTCCTGAAAGGGTGGTATGTGATAGATCTCAAGGGTCATTCAAAAACACACCACCAGTTATTTGCCCTTCCAAAAACCTGAGTGTGTTTGGGGAGTCACACTTCCCTGTACTTTATTCTCTCTGACACTCACACACATTTATTTACACACACATAGCACCAGGATCTACACAGATGTATACTGCTGATGGAAAATACATGGCAGTAGAGGAGTCCTAAAGATCCAAGGATTTTCCTGTTCTTATTTGAGAGTATGTTACTGAACTGACAGACTTTTCCTTTAGGTATCTACCATACATATGTTGCCCAAAGATGCACACATTATACTCCACTTTGTTGAACATATGTTTCCTCAAGTTGTTTCTGCAGAGCTAATTCAGCATAATGACAGCAGACTGTAAAGACTATTACTTAGACAGGACAATATTAATATACATTTTGTTTAATGAAGCCTTGTTAGCTCATTGCCAAGGAACACGTAAGCAAATCATCATTCATTAGAGAAGCTTGAGTAACATCATAAGCTGTAGGCCTCAAGTTTGATTAAGAATCTTAAATTATCTCTGAGCTCATATCTAGTGTTTCTTCAGATCTGCACAGCATAGAAAGTAGTTTTTGCTGAAGTTACTGTTGCATTCTTCTGCTCGTTAGATGTGTATTTAAATACAGAAAATCACATGAACCTAATACCTGAGAAGTGACTTTCTTAATAAAAAACAATAATAGGAAGTAGGTCAAATGCTTGTCTCATTTACAACTTCATTTACTTCTGTAGGGTTTAGTGAGGGAGTGCAAGGATAGCTCTTGGGAGGAAGACTCCAGGAGGGCTGTTAGTGCCCACCATAATGTCAGGAAGGGTAGCACATGAAGCTTTTAAGAGAAGGAGAGGATTTGTTGCTTCAGGGAAGAGGACAAGGGATGAAATCTCACCTCAAGTACCAAGGTCAGCAGTGAAACCGACAGCTTTCCAGTTTGGAAGTAAACAGGAACCAGAACTTCTCTGACAACAAAACATCTGAAAGCCTTGCAGGGGAAGAGTTTGGGTTTGACAGGTCATAATGAGTCTGCAAAGCTGAACAACTCAAGACCCTCAAAAAAGGAATGGTTTAAGTGTCCTTGAAGTTTGCCTGACTTACTATGAGACCTGAAGAGAACGTAAGAGTCCCTGGGTCAGCCCACTATGAAATGCTTTAAAGGTGAGCAGTCTTCCCTATGTGAAGGGAAAGCTTTAAAAATAAGTCTTTAGTCTGTCTTGGAGATGCTCTAAAAGAGGTAGCCAGTGAACATATTCAGTGCAGTCAGGTATGAGTATACTCAGTAACTAGTTTGACATTGGTGTGGGAATTGAACTAAGGCACAGAATTGAGAACACCTGACACAATTGTAGCCCGCGAAAGAAGACTACACACACAAGCATAACACATCCTTATGGAGGGACTGACAAAGAGAAGACAATGTTGTGTTTCAAATGTCTTTGCAACTGGCCAGCAGAAGGTGTATCTCCACTCTGAGGTGCAGACAGTGATATATTACCCTGTCTTGAGTCATGTCTAAGATACGATGTTGTGGACTAAGTCTGGTAAGAATGCTATGGATATGTTTCCTAAGAAACAATTCTAAGTATAAGAAGGCCTGGGAGCAAACTTGACTAGTAGATAATCATGGCTTGTTATGTCATGTGCTTGCTCTGTTTTGGTTTACTGCAATAAACTGTCCCCAAGGTTTAGGGCAGGCATCTCTCCCATAAGCCAATACTAATGAGGCTACATTAATTTTGGTTCCTTTCACTCTGCACTGCACTGCCAAGCTAGCCCAGCTGATCTTCTACCCTTAAACATTTTGACATGTCCTCATGCCATTTACCAGGGCATGAAACAAACGTCCTCAGATACTCTGAACATGGAAAATGATAGCTTGCAGTCAGAAGGGCATTGAATGGCTTACGCTCTGCTGACTAGGAATGTGGATGCCTCTACATCTGCACCTGCATGCTTGCCCTTAAACAGAGTTACAAGACCCTTTGGAAAGAAGAGATGTGAAGTTGCATGGAGGTGTTACAAGTCTCCATAAGTTTTGACTCCTTGTCCTCTCAGAAGGCAGATGATCTTCCCGCAGTTTCGGAGATTGTTCCCTTATGGAGAGACACCAAAGCTGCAATTCAGCCCCATGATTTCTAAAAATGATTTAAAGGAATTACTTCCCAGGTTTCCCTTCTTTCCTACTTTCCTGGTGTTCCCCATCAAGTACAGACCTTTGAATAGCAACAAGTTGCGTGAGATATTGGAAAATTCCCTGTTCTAAGGAGGACAATTTCTTCAATGACAACTGCAATGAGACCAGGACTAGTTCCTTCTTAATTTTTCACTAAGCGCTGCACTTGGAAGCTGTATGTTGTGATGCCCAGTGCATTCCTGTGACAGGAATATCAACTCCCAGTCACTTGGCAAGAGCTTTACAGAAAGATAGCAGTGTATGTGTTCTGAATTGCATTATTACCCGCATACTTACACACATAAACAAGTTGCATTGTTTTTGTGGTCATAGTCAAGTTGGCTTTGCAAAGAAAGACAGCTTTTGATCTTGCATTTGGCACCAGGGCAGGATTTCCATCACCAAAACAGATCAGTCAGGTGTTGCATAGGGTTGTTAGGTTCCCCAAAGGCTGTACCTCTAACAGTTGGAGTCTCAAAAACCACCTTCTGCATCTGTTTGCTTCTACCTTCTGTACACCACTGCCTGTATTAATGTGCACATAACATGTCCTATGTAAGCAAACAGTATGAAAGGGAACATAGCCATTACATGAGCACATACATGTAAGTGCAGAGTGAATCTCCTCATTTATATAGAAAAATCTCATTAAAGCCACTTGTTGCCTTTGGACTCTAACTAGTAAAGCACATTGACATAGTACCAAAAAGTACCAGAGGGATCTCTGCCTGGTGGAATGGAGAGCAATACATTTTAGATCTTACCATTACTTATGCAAGAAACACTGAAGTTGTGCTCCTAAATACATCAATTTGAATATAGGTAAAGAATGATGTTTTATGGACCATTCCTTAATTTCTGTAAAGTTTAAATGAAGATATCTTTTGCCTTGTTGAAGATTTTTGGCCTCATATATGTATTTAAAAAATTGTTTTACCCAAGTCTATGGATAGTTTCCTGTAGCAGAAGCTGACTGGTTTGAATACATCTGCTTGAAAACCTTGAAAACCTGAAAAGCCAGTGATTTTTTTTTTCTTAAATTATTAGACCTGGCTGAAAATATTCAATTGAAACTTTTTTCCTTCAGTGAAACAGTTAAAAGCATGTAAACACACATAAACTTAACTATACGTTTAACCCTTTGCAAAAGAAAAGCCTTAAAATTCTGCCTGTGAAAGCATGAGAATCCCACACATGATTTTCATATACATGTACAAATACTCACTAGAAGCTTTTGCTCATCTTTACAAGCAATTAGTTATTTGAGACTTTTGATGAAATGGTCTGTGAAAGATCAGTGTTCCAGAGTCCCAATGCTTCAATAGAGATTTAATTGTATCTTTTGGGTAAGTGATGGATGGAGTTATCAGAAATGACATTGTCTCCAAGTGAAAACACTATCTTTTTGGTACACTAAGCAGCACCAAATTGGCCACGTAATAGTTCAGTGGTGTTCAAATAAAGGAACTGATACAAGCAAAACCTCAGTAAGCATTGAGCTTGCATTTACCTTTTGGGAGGACAGTGCAGAGTCCAAACACCTAAGGAAATGAGGTTTAAAATAAAATCAGGTCAGAGGTATGACATTGGGTATTTCTAGTGCAAATCTAAGGGAATTCTAAAGAGCTCAATTAGTCCTTCTGTCCAAGCATGATACCTGCTCCCACGTAAGCTAAAACCTGTGAGCCACTGTTCATTATTCTAAGGTGGTATCTTTTTAATGACCAGTTCACAGTCACTCCTGAGGATGCGCAGAAAAGCCCGTGAAATATGGATTATTTTGCATGAAATGCTATTTAAACATTAGATATTCTCTCCTAAACTACTACGTACTTTTATCAGTTCTTCTTAATATTCACACATGCAATTATATTTCATACCCCATTTCTCTCTTCCAGCTCAGTCCTCTGTGGAGATGGCATGCAGGTTGTAGGCAAGTGGGGCTAATAAAGATGATAGTCAGTGCAAACATATTCTTACTGAATTTCTGTTGCATAAAAAAATTCTGGTTTTCAGTGTAAAATTATGAAAATGTCCAGAGATGCCTCTTGTGTGTGAGCACTTACTTCACTGGGAAGAGACTGTGCAGCATACCTATGTGAACAGAAGGCAAGGGAACACAGCAAAGATGACATATCAACACCTGTGGTAAGCTGCAATGCCTGCCACTCAAAACCTCCCTCTCACAGCATGAAGTAGAGCAGACTCCCCAATTCTCCCTGTCTCCTGCCAGCACGCACCATCCCAGTGATGTGCCTTACAGCTCCTTCTACAGCTGCTTCTGGCAAGCCCCATCACCTCTGGTCTGAGCAAAGCCAACCTCAAGAGACAGAAGAAGAGGCTTAACACAGTTTTGGATGAATTTTCCTTGTGTTTTTTTGCAGATACTTCATATCCTCTCTTTCTCTGGAGTACACACAGCACTGTTCAGCTCAGTCTCGCAACAGGCATCCCATGCCTCAGTCCTTGGGCCCTTTCTCATATTAGCACTGAACATCTCCTCAGCCTTTGAGGACTACGTGTTCTTGTCATAAGCATCATAACATTTGAGTCTCTGCTAAGTTAACACTTAAAGTAAATAATATATACCGATATATTTTCCCTTCTTTCGCTGTAGTACAACTGTCAGAACAAAGAAAAAGTGCCGCTATCCCATCAATCTGTCAAATTACTGTGAGCCAGAGTTTGGTAACTTCTGATATGTAAATTATTGCTTCCAAGCCTTAAAACTATATTAACAAACATATCATGGTTTGCATACATTCTTTTATAGATACACAGATTTCAGTCTCTTGCAGAAAATGTATGCTACCAGAAAGCCTGTCCTCTCATCTTTGAGGACATGCCTCCGTGTTTGCTACCACCACAGCTCTCCTAAGGTCTAGGGTCAGGGCTGCTCATTCCCATATTTCAGGAAGGCTCATTCTGTCTTAAAAATATGCAAATTAGTTAAACAGCATTGGAAGTTGGACAGCTAGTTATAAACTTCTTTACATACTCTTTGGCTGTCTTGCACTATCCTCATGAGGCAGACAAATCTAACTATGATAAAAAAAATCTGACCTAAGGCATCAAAGCCATGGCTTTTGATTGAACTAGGGCTGGAGTGTCAGACTCAAGTGTCCGAAGAGGTCTGCGGCGGGAGGAAGGCTACAAGAACTGTGTCCTCAGCTGATGTCATGTCATTGAACCCTAGAAGAAAGCCTAGCTCACATACATCCCTTTGTATAGGTACGCTCTAGATGCCAACTTTAAACCCCAAGGATTTATTTTAACTGCCTCTCCGTTATTATAGGCTCTGTAAAAACACACTCTGTAATGGGATCCCTGAAAGAAACTCCAAAGGGAGAAAAACCCCAGCATATTTCTACTTGCATTTGCAGACACAGGCAGAGACCAAGCAGGCCATATGGTCTGACTTTGACACCTCTCATCCATCAAACCAGTTAGTCCCACTAGTACTTCATATACAAATCAGAAAAACCACAGGCTGAGCAGACATGAAGCTTCCTGCCCAGGAATGTTTGGGCTGCAGAGGAGTACATCCTGGCAGCAGGCAAGCAAAAGTTAGCACTCAGAGATGTGGGGCTACACTTGTCATTTGAAGAGTTTAGTGTATTTAAGTGTGTCTAAGAAGAAATGGAGGTCAAACATCTTTCAGGTGTACTAGTATAACTCCACTGGCAGCCCTGGGTTGCACCAACACAACAAAGAACAGCCTTATGATTACACATGCTAAGTAATGCAACAAAAGACTTCACTCGTCCTCACTAAAGCTTAAAGAATACCAACTAAAAAGTCTGTTTCCAAATGAGATGGGCTTCCTGTGCTATTTGTCATCATGTGGGACACAATAACAGAGTTGCTACTAATTTTTGCAGTTACATTATCATTTTTTTCCTGGAATTTCTTAGAGAACACCAACTCTTAACTTACTTTCTGGTGGGGGGGAATTACAGTTGGTCCACTCAGGCATATTGTGATGCAGTTCATCAAGACAGAAACTGTTTTTTTCAGTTGTGTTCCCAACCTAAGGTGTCACATGAGTGGGCTCTGTGAAGTATCATCAAACACAGGTGGGAATAAGCTCTGATTAATCAGTTTGTAGATGCTTTCATTGAATGGTCTGCATGGTATATCCCAGAAATGGCATACCTTAGTTTTTCCAGAAATTGGAAAACCAATATGAAATCAAAGCTAAAATGGAAACCCAAAATGCTACTCAGTCATTTCTTTTGGACTACATGACCTCCAGAAGTCTGTACTAACTTAAACCATTCTGTGCTAATGATTTATTCTGTGAGTTCTGGGTTTTGCCATATACATTCAAAAACACAGATGAAGACCCAGTGCTTCAGTCTTACACATGTCCTTTAGCTCCTCATCCAAAAAGCTCTGCCGGAACTAGCAAGACTGTTCATGGAGTGAAATCATACTCAAGGTGAGTAAAGTTGCTGCAAAATCCAAAATTTGCTTTATGCTGTTAAAATGCAGTTATGCATATTTGTGCACCACTTCATGCTCTGTGTTTGGAGGCTAGCAAGATGAAAGCAGGTGTGTTACCTTTCAGATATACTCTGTGACTAAACACACTTCTCCAAAGAACCCAGCCCAGTTTGCTGTAAGTTTGTTATGACTGTTAGCCATGACTGAAGCAGATAGCTGTCTTTTGGGTTTGATCCAAAGCCTGTGGAAACTGATGGAAAAATTTACCCACTTCCAAAGGTGTTCTAAGAGACTTTTCTGCTCCTATGTAGTATGAATGATATTCTGGAGTATTACATGTGAGGCAGATAATCATTAGGACATGCACTGCTCTTTTGACTGTACAAGAATACAAGACCCTGGCATTTATTTAATAAATCATAGCTGGATTGGGGAAGGTATGAAGGGAAGGATACAAGGAAATACTGGGTGGGAGAAGTGGTCAGAAAAAAAGAATTTCTTCAGAATTGCTGTTGAAATTTCTTTTTGCATATGAAGACAAATGATGATACCATTTTTGCCCTTGCTTCTGCTGAAGAATTCCCTTTAACACACCATTTACTTTGTAAGGGAGAGACACTTCACAGGAAAAAGCCAGGACCAGCATGAGCAGGAAAAAGGTGAGAATGAGCCTGACCAGTTGTTCAGACTTGCAGTGAAAAAAAAAAACAACAAAACCCCAAACCAAAACCCAAATAAGACACATGATTAAATATGTGAGAACTGGCTCAGCTCTTTAATAGGTTGTTTGGATTAACATACCCACAAGGAATAAAAAAAACACCATTTGTTTTTGCAATCCAAGTGCTCAATCTTCCTTAGCCCTGCATCACTTCCTGAGAAAAGATGTCTTCCATAGCTCCTGTAAATGTGGCAAATCTGGAGAGTGATGAGGGAGATCTACTGAGATGGAAAGGCCTGAAAAACAAGAATGAGAGAATGACACTGGGTCCCTGTCATTCTCTCACAGTCACATGCCCCAGATTTCCTCTGCCCAGCAGTAGAGGACCCGAAGTCAACCTTTGAGTCAATCAGCCAACAAAACAATTAAATTCAACTGAAATCAAAGCAGCAAGCAGGAAGTTGCCCATTTCAACAACCACTTTAAAAAGGGACAGGCTGTTAACCCTTTTACTTCAGAGGCATCCCATCCTCTCGTGTAGTTTTGCCATGACTACACATGCTGCAGCAGTCAAAAAGAAAATTTTCATGTCACGCAAAAATCCCAATCTGTGCTCCCTGAGAAAGCCCTTAACAGGTAGCAGTTGTGCAGCACTGTGGTATCTGAAATTTGGACATTCAGGCTTTGAAAAATTGATAAATAAGGGAACAGTTGGACATGCCCTTGGATCAACTCTGCGCCACAGCTCCCATCATCCGTCTGGGGCAGGAAAGGCCATCCAGGTGCTGCTAGCAGTCCCAGTGGGCATTGATCACTGAAGTCCTTGTTATACAGATCCTAGAAAGCAAGTGAAGCTGTGGACAGCATCTCTCTAACTTCTTTAAAATCAATTGAAGAACAGCCTAGGCCTCTACTCAAAAGTTAAGGCTATCTGAGGGAATGCAATTGTAATTCATTACAAATCTATAATTCTTTAGGAGATACTCATGGTAAGAAACAATATATCTTATCAAAGACTGAAGCATTATGACCATAAATCTTCTAATTCTGCAGTCAGAAATAATTTTTCAGTAAGCCAATTTTTCCCCACAACTTCACGTACAGGAATTCCAACTCAGAGATGCTAAAGAAATTGTATGTAGAACTCCGCCAGGATGCATCACACCTCTAGTATTCTCCACAGCTCCCAGCTGTGTTGGTGGATGCCCAGCTCAACAATTCCAGAGTGTCTTCAGCTACCAGCGGCAGTTAAGTCACTTGTTCCCAGATGTCCCTTTCTCCACCTGGACCTTTTCAGTGTCTGAGCACAATCTTTTCTTCTGCCAGTCTTTTCACCTCCTGAGCAAGGATCTGGAGAGGTTCTGCCCAGCAACTTCAACAGCATATTTTTCTTCAGTGTAGGCTGGTTTTGCCCCTCATAGAGTTGTTGATCTACCTTTTCAACTTGGATTTCTCCTTTTCTGGACTGTTGTTTCTTTTCTGAGATCAGAACACAAATGGAAATAATAACTGAGTTGTGTTAGCTTAGCATAAAAGATTACTTTGCTCAGATCCAAAGCAGTTTTGTGAAGGAAGTTTCTCTAATCGTGTGTTTATGATGCTTTCTGACAGTGCCTACAGTGTCGTTAATTATGATCTTCCTTTGTATCAGCAGACTGCAGAAACAAGCTCTATAGGCATTGCTGGTGTTTCTCCTGTGTTGTGGACATGAATGTGATTAAATATATTCCTGGAGCACTGTGGCCTGACTTTGCTTCAGAAAAGTAGCCAGTGATCTTGGATGTTCCATCTGAGACATTTGAATTCCAGAGGGGAATGTCAGGAATTTCCAAAGAATCAAAACCCCATACCTAGCATATGGTTTGAACTGGGGACCCAAGACAAATGGTCACTTGGAAGTAGACTACTGTTTTCTGAACACTCCCAAATATCTCTGAATACTCAAATGAGGAAGTGATGTGTCCACCAGAAAAAACTGCAAACTATTTAGAAATACTAGACACCAGAAAAGAACAATAATAAAAGCCTATTTGATATCCACTGTAAAGTAAAAAAAAAAAAAAAAAAGCATTACAAGACCATTACTAGCTCTTCAAATAGGAAAAACTTCCAACTTGGCCAGTTCAGCAGTGCGTGCCTGGCAGAGCTGGGGTTAAGAGTGGCCCAGGCAGAAGTACACCACCAGCTCCCAGCAATCAGCCATGTCAATATTTGCTGCCAAAAATCTCCCCTGGGATCACTATGCCTATATATTTGCTATTCTGCTTAGAAGACCTCCACTGAAGGACTGGGACAGAGCACTAGAGAAGCAAAAAAGGGGATGCATTGCATTGACACCCAGAACAGGACATGATACCTGGGCTCCACCAACTGGTTATGGGCTCTGAGAAATCTGACCTCTTATTTTAACTCTTGCTGACTCAGGTCTTATGCTTACAGTTCGGCACTGGCTGAAAGCAGGCTCTGGACTGTGTGAAAGCTAAAACTGGAGCAGGGGAATTCTTGCCCTTGGCATGAACAGCTACCACAGCAGCTGGCCAAAAATATTATAATACATGGGAATCTGGCAGGTGGCTCAGGGCTGCATAGCTTTTGGGGAAATATTCTGTATTGCCCCAGAAAGCAGAAACCACATTTTGCACATGCTGCAAAGGGATAAATAAAAGATTTAAATAATATGAAAGATACCATCCATGTTTAATGTTAAATATAAAGGCCAGAAATTACTACAAAATATTCCCATGTCCTGAGAGCAAAGCAAGATAACTCTCAGAGAAGGGATACTACATACATACCACAAGTTCTCCAGATGATATATCAGTTCAACAGGAGATCATGCTGCTGCAAATACTAGAGGAGGCACATAGTGGTCTGTAGGCTTGTCCGCCCTGTTAGCAAGTGCTGTTTTCTGTGCAGAAAATGAGGCAGGGCCTCTGCATGCACAGGGATATCCCATACCTTCGCAATGTATATTACACTGTTTGAAGCCTCCTCTGACTTCTCGGGTAATTCTACCTCTTCAGAACCATTTTGACACTTGCAGACCTTGACCTAATTGTAGACAATATAACAAGTTGGATTAAAAATCCCTGAGCTGAAGACAGGGCTCCAGTCCATCATAGAAAGGATTAACTTCCCCCCCATCTGGCTATATACTTCTTCCAGAATAGCGTAAACACCTTTGAAAGAGAAGAGGAAAAATAGTGATAAAAGAATTTTAATATCTGCCAAGCCACCAAATTCTGAAGAATTCTCTCCAGAACAAGTTTTCAGATGTTTTGGGACATTTTTCTGGCAGTGAGGATGTGAAGCTCACAATTTAATACAATGGTACTCATGGAATCAGCATAATGCCATAACGTTTTGTGCTGGTACCAGCCTCAAGAAAAGCCAACTTTCTACAGTCCTCATTCTTTTGAATAGAACATTAAAAAAATCTGATTTAATTCTGTGAGTTTGTCTTGGCTCAGCAATGGGAATACATAAGTAGTTAGAACATCAAATTTAAACAACATCCTGGCGAAATGGATTCACCAAAAAGATGCATCCTTTAGTTTTTAATTTTTTTTTTAAAGTCATCTAGTTAGATTTAGATCAATACTAAATCAAATTCAATAGTGACCAATCAGTGAACACTTCCTATACATCAGCATACACACATTTTTACACATGTATTTTTGCAGCTAGTCAGTAACTTCAGAGTTAGCTTTTCCATTGCCTAGACGATGCCTGAAAAGCTTGGGTCCCAGACCATCATAAGTGCTTCTGTATGTACATTTATTGGAATGTAAGGGTTAATCTTCAACACCTTCAGTGAGTCTTACAGCTTTTTGGACTTATTTTGCCCCATTTCTTGTTTATGAAAAAAGTGGAGTGACCATTACTCGAAAGTGGGGAAGAAAGGTCAGTTCACGGTGTAAAGGGGCGTGCCCATTATCCTTGGCCATGTTGCCTGCAAAGTGGAGCACATCCAATCCTGCCACAGACTCCATTTTTCAATGGTATTTGGATGTCTTGTGCTTCTGAGAGTGCTTGCCTGTCACCAGTGAGGCCTAAAGGGCTATTACACATCATTTAACACTTCATACAGGTACGTGCAAAATGCTACATTATGGTCTAGGTTCTAGTACAGGCTCTGTGATTCTTTTTTTATTTTTCCTTCCTTTTTTTCTTTTTCTATAAATGTTTCTGTTAAATCAATGCCTTTAATGTCACCATGTGTCAGCCACAGAAGTTGCAAACTCACTGAGAACCAAGGAAGTGCACCTTGTGATTAAACTGTTAGCCAATTATTCACTTTAATGTTTTAATCTTATGCAGCTTCATAAAATATTTTTATGCAAGTTTGATTTTTTCAGACATTTGATCAGTCCAGCTCGCCTGCTAAAAATGATGCTTGACTCACATCCTGGCAACAGTGTTTATTTGACATGCGCTGGTGAAGCATTCTAAAAACTCTACTCAGGCTGTTCCAAATTCAGCCTTCTACATCTGTATGTATTAGTGTTTGGGTGAGACTGAATTATCAGCATGTACCAAGTGGGTGACACAAGCTCATCAGTGCACCTTTGTTGTCCAATTACAAGCTTAGTGCTGAAAAAGCTCTCAGAGAGAAAATGTCTGTATTCCTCATGGGCTTTTTTTAGATCTGTTTACGTTGGGTAGCTTTGTGCTACAAGAAAATTCAAGTTGCTTTAGACCACGTCTATCCTCAGCCAAATGCCAATTACTTTTGTATTTCTCTCCAAATAAAACTACTTGCCATAAATCCAAACCTATTAAAAATGTGCAGCTGTGAAGTTACAACCGTTCCTATGCTCAGAAATATTAAACCATGGGGCAAAAGTTTTTTAAAGGGAGGCATACCTGAAGACTAACTGGTAAGGGGGGATGCTGGCCACATGCTAGGTTTAACAGGGGGACGCACCAGCAGAATGCTGCAGAGAGGGGAGTTTCTCATTAAAAGCAGTTGTGCTAAGTTGGCTGAATCAGTCTTCCAGTGCATGATGGGTGTACCACAGCACCAGCATCTTGCCAAGAAGTGTCCTCCAGGATCATTACAGCTTCAGTGGGAGTGGAGGCGTCAGGCCCAGGCTCCAGCCAAGCCACGGACTAGGGTTGCATATTGCTTATTAAAAGTTTCTTGCAGTTTCAGTTCAGTGACATATTCCTTGCTTCTGGTCTCAGAGGTGGAAAGATCTGGAGCTTGGTTTGTTCTTCAAAAATGGGAATGAAATCCTTTAGTTCCTGTTTACAAGCAGCAAGCAAACACATAACTGCTCAAATGAACAGTGGCTCACTTTATTGGCATCTCCTCCCTCAGCAGCTCCACCACTCCACACAGGTTAACCTACATGCCTTGTGGTGCTGTGTGTCAGTGCTAATTGCTTTTGCTCATCAGTGAAGGTAGCAAGTGCACTGGTGTGGGCAGCGGGAGGGGGCAAGCACCTTCACCATCACCCTTTCATCAGTGTCATTGCCTAAGCCACCTCAGACAGCTCCTGTGTGGCTGTGTAAACTGTGATCACAACATGGGCATGGGGCGCAGGCACAGGCTAAGAAGACGTCTCCATTCTTACCATTTATATGGTAAATTAGACTGTATTTTCACTGAACAGAGGCACTCCTGCCCCATGCTGTGAAGACAGGACAGGTCCCCATCCCAAGGAACCATTGCCTTGCTGATGGGCCCTCTGTTATGATGGGATGATGCAGCTCCTTCAGAAGACCTGACTGTTCATGTTTTTAATATATGCAAAGCTGCAGAAGACGATGGGGCTGCTAAAATTCACTTCTCATTCCTACCTGAGACCATTTACCTTCAGGGCTCAACATCAATCTGATTTTGGAATGCATCAGATTGCACCAAAAAACAGAGGATGGTGAAACAGTGGGGAAACAGCCCGAGGTTTTAAACCAAGCTCCCTGCTGCCAGCCCTGGCTTCACACACACTCTCCATTTCACATCACACAAGCAGGGTGACACGTAAAAGCCTTAATGCATTCAGAATATTTCTTTTCAGGATGAAAGTGTAAGTATTTCCAGCCAGCATAGCAAACTCGGGTTTGCCTGCCAAGATTTGGTGCATTTTTCTTTAATTACATCAGCAGCCAATAAGTTTAAATTTGAGAACCAATGAACAGACTCCCTGCCTCTCCTCTTTCTTCGCTGATGGTTTGAATCTTCAAGAAACAGCTTCCTAGTCTTAGGCCAGGAAGCCTTTAAGCACACGCTTATCTTCAGTCAGCGCATGCAGTCAACTGGGTGATGCGCGTTTGCCAAGTTTAAGTGATTTCTGGGATGAAGGCTGGAATATACTTGGTTCATGACTCTGAAAGCATGTGATTGCAATGAATTTATCTCACATCAGTGAGGATTTTTTTTGGAAAGTCTCCTGTTTAAACAAGAATCCATTGATGTTTCTGAGGCTTCTAGATCAAAGCTGCTATATAAAAAATGGAAATATTTCAATGTTGCACAGATATAACACTGTATGTTGTATACAGTTTGCAAAGTGTAGAAGCCTTTTGGATGAAAGGTGCTTTGCATATATATAATATCATCCTCATCATTATAAATGTATCAAAGACACAGAAGCCTAAGCTGATTTATTATGGGCACCTGTCCCTGTATAATTTTCTAACACTGCCCGCCTGGGTGAACTGATGAGATCTCCACTAAATTGGGGTAGCCTGTCACTTTATTCAGATTGAAATGGATTTTCTTGCCTTGAATTCCTGGCAGAGAGAAAACAATCAAAAAATAATGGCTCGCAGATAATAAAATTGCGTATCGAGCTAAGCATAACAGATACACAGCTGTCAACACTTTTCTTGCACACATTTACATCGTTTCATTATGAGATGAGCAAGGCCAGGATGAGAGACAGAACAGGGGCAGGGTGTTTGTCATTTGACCCCCCAAAACACACTTGGGATCCTGCTGATAAAGGTGGTTCTCCTCATGCTTTACAACAGCCAGAGAGGTGGGCTCCTTGGCAGAAGGACAGGCAAATAGTTTGCTTTCCTTCAGATAAGGAACACTGATTATGTTCCACTGAAATGGTATCTAATATGGGCTTTTGTATGTTTTGGCCTCAGCATGGCACCATGTCTCCTGCTCTCATCTCTGGAGAGTTCTTAATGTCCAAGGTACACATTTTGTGGAGACTTCAAGAAAAATACAGGCGTCCTGGCCAGCTTCGCCTCTCCCAGGCTACACAGAAAGCTGTAACTCAATATATAGTGGCTTGCCTTGGTTGTCAACAGACTCACACTGGCCCATGACAAAGCCCTGCTTGAGCTCTACAGCTCCATGGTGCTACTGTGGCTGAGGTAAACCAACTCCAGAGCCAGCAGCAGATGGGGCAGGGATATCATTATCATACCGGCCTGACCCCCATTCCCCAGCCTGGATGACCAGGTACCCCTTTCCAGTGGGATGTGCCTGTAGAGATGTAGTTCTCTGGCTCCAGAACCAATTACTTCAGTTACCTGATTCAGACTTGTATAAAGTCCCTTAAAAATGATTCTTGAGATACGGAGAATATCCAGTCTGTGCTTGATTCCTTTCTTCCTTGCTGTGTCTGCAAAGCTGAGAGCAATGAAGTTAGCAGCAGCTGCCTGCAGCTCATCTGTTGGCAAGGCTGGAGCTGAAATCATGTTCTCCAAGTGCCAGAAAGATAGACCTTCTGGAAGGAAGTATTGGGTGAAAGAGCAGGAAAGCGAGTTTGCTTCCAAACAATAAACATTCAGATCGGAAATAATTGAGGCACTAGAACAAGGGGGAGGGAAAACAAAACAACAGATCCTCAGATGAACTGTTTTTCCCTAGTAATAGGGAAGGGGCAGGAGGAGGAAGAGGGAAAAAAAAGCAACCAACCAAACAGCTTTGGGTAGCTCAGAGCTGGCCAGAAAAAGATTTTTCACTTTGTGATAAATCCTGAGGAGTTGCTAACTCTATGTTCAGTGTCACAGTGACAAGCTGGCATTGTGGTGGTTCTGGCAAAACAGATTCAGGACCTGCCTGGCTGCTGGCTGACCCTCCAATGAGCCAGGCAGTTAGCTGCTTTGCCTGGTTTGCTTTAAAAACAGCAACAAAATTGGCATATTTCAACAAAGCATTTCAGTTCTACCTACTCGTCATCTTCCAGCAAACTCCTGTCTGACTGGGAGATTTCCAGACAGCTCTGTGATGCCAGACAATTACAGCTATAAAAATTTTTAGTATAGGATACCCCAATATTGTGTAGAAAGACATAAAGATGAGGAACAGAATAAAGGCCAACATCCCCTACTACTAAATGGCACATATGCTGTGTGTGAACGATACCTCCAGGCTGCTAAGCAAGTGAATTTGGGGTCTCTTGGGGTGCAGGGAAAACAGGGACAAAGAATTCTGTAAAGCTGGGGAACACACACACAAAACTAAAGGAAAGTGGGCAAATAGACTTTTCTGTGACTTCATGGGTTCATGCTTCATCCATGTGTAGATGTAAAGGTAGGTGATACTGTTTTCTATGGCACAAGAAGAGGTATTTTCAAAGAACTGAATTTAGGCACCCAGCCTAGCTAGTTAAGTTACCTGACTTGCCTCCTTAAACTCTCTTAATAAAGAAGCTCTCCTAGAGGCAATCCAGAACAGGAGCCTGACACAGGCTTACTGAATTGCTCCTGGAAAAGTGTCTCTTTCTTGCCCTCTGTTTTATCATTGGCTCCAGAGGGAACCTGGAGAGCCTAGCTTAAACAGCCAAGTTGGGTGGCTAAATCTGGGTGGTCTAAACACCTCCAATCCTGCATGGGGTTTGGATTAGGATTTGAGCTTTCTCTTTAACATCTATATTTGCTGAAAAAGTATATCACCACTCTTCAGTCTTAATGTTGCTAAGCTTTAGATGATATAAATGTTTATGTTAGACATACTTTGTTTTTCACTTGTATGCAGGGTATGAAAGTGAAAATATAGGAGTGTTGTGTGTTCACAAAGGGGAAGACAAAGGCTGGGTAAGTTGATAAATAATCTGGAAGCGACCAGAATTTCACATTCACTTTGAAGCATTGTCTCTATTGGAGACTGCATCTTCCTGCCGTCTGAATCACGGATGTGAATATGAATACCAACGAAAGCCCTGAGTGACTGTATAAGCAACATGGTGTTGTTCACTCTTTGTTGATCAGCTTTATGATGAATTCTCTCTAAGTCTGTCTGCTCTCTGTTTGGTTTTCACAACCTTCCAGAATTTAACATGCCTCTCCAACTTGCATTATTGCATTCCAGCATACTTGCTTTGCGTGATATACCAGTTACCTTCAAACAAACTCTGGGTTAAGTTTGTGAAGACTAATTCAAAGGTTCTTATTTAAAGAAGGTAAACATTTTACTGCAGTGAACTCTGAAGCAAAACTCACACCAAACATCTAGTCGGATGTTTCTTTTCAGGCTAACAAAAGCCAGCCCTCTCCTGCCTTTCCAAAGCTGGTCTGCAACAGTGTAGGGTCAGATCAGATTAGGAAGCTGAATAATAAAATATTCCTTAAAAAAATAAACTAAGTCACTTCTCCATGGACCTGAAAGCCTAATCCTTATTGCAGCAGGGTGAGCTGCCTCTCCCTGTGTGATAGGTAACAGCCTAAATACAGTGGCATCTCCAAGTGCTTTGCATGCTGGAGGAAGAGGACTGGACAGACCAGGTCTTGTCTCCTCAAGCAGGCACTTGGGAGAATGACATGATTCTGCATCTGGAACATTGTACCTTCCTCAGGTGATGCAGAATCTCCAAAAGGGTCACATTTTTGTAGCCCAGACCTTTTGCGACTTCCTGAACAGACAAGCCTGTTAAGGAGAAGTAAATATTTATCATCAGTGCAAGCCAAGCATGAATCTTTAAGTCCAAGGGGTAGATCTGTTGATGGAGTTATCATTACTAACTCATCTTTCAAAGCAGATCCACAAAGATTCTGTATCATACATCTACTCTTTCCATATCACGGAGAGGGTGGGTGGGAAGAGAGACACGTTTCCATTATTGAAATTAAAGTTATTGTATACTGTTCCTTACAGTTTCCCTCAGATGAAGAGGCATAAAAGAATCCATATACACTTGGATTCATGCAGAGAAAAGTCAAAGTGGAAAAAAAATAAAATTTGTTCTGTTCCTGTCACCTGATTTTCACTATGCAGAACACAGACCTGCAATTGTGCTATTATATATACCTCAGATAGGTGTAGGTCTGAAAGCATCTGGCCTGGTCACATCTTGCTTGGCATGGATGAAAATTCATATATAAACTCTAATAACCAAGATCTACTGATAGGCAAAAAATGCTGAGATTTTGTTGTGTATACTTTGGAAGAAGTAATTACCTTTAGTTATATAATCAGTTACACAACAAAGATTTTCCACAAAGTAAACGGTAGTTCCATCCATGAAGACTTTTGATGTGGGTTCCAAGAATTTATAATAAATCAGGGCATAAATGAGCTTTTCGCTGGTGCAGGTTGGAAGTCGTACAAGGAATCAAAGTTTCCTTGAAAAAAACACCGCTTTTGAACATTTTGTTTTGACTGAACTGTTGCTGAATCCAAGACTTTGGGTCACACATGGGTCTTCAGAGTCTGTCCGAGACCCTAAACGTCAAAGCAGCTCACACGTACATCTGCTCTGCAGCCACATCCCCAGAGCAGATAGGCCTGAGGGTTAGCACCTCGCTGCCAGAGTTGCTAAAACTAGAGGTATTCTGGCTCTAAGGCTCAAACACTCAACAGCTCTGCCTTAGGAAATGTGGCTCTGGATGGTTCTTGCAACCACCCTGAGAAATTAATGTTTTTGAATACTGGCGAAGCCAGGACGGCTTCAGCTTAATTGCAGTAAATTAAATAAAACTTGAATTCTCATCGGAATTCAAGCATGCTGAATTAAAATAAGAAACTATCCTGCAAGCCTCTACCTGGTGTGTGGCACTTGTAGTAGCAATTCTCTCAGTTTGCTCCAGAACTGTAAGCAGCACAAGACAAGACTGTGAGCTGGTACCCGTTCAAGTCAGAGGGGGCTATGGCTGATCAAATCAGTCAAGGAGATAACCAGAAAGTGCAGTTTTGGGCCAAGTAGTGTCTAGAAGTGACTTTCCCCTGTCACCTCTGAGAAGCTTTGACATATTTACTGCAGTTCGTGCTCAAGATCTCACACATTCCAATGCTACAAGTGCAAAAATGAGCAACGTAAGAAAGAGATGACAAATCCTCATGTTTCAATCCAAAATCTTGTGTCTTATCCTAAAATAAAATTTTAAATAATGAATGACAAAACTTAAACTATTCAAAAGAGAGTGTGAAGAAAGAAAAGAAAGGGTGGACCTTGTCTAAACTCTAGCACAAGTAGCTTGAGTATCAACTGAAAAACTGTGAAGGATAAAAAGCATGTGGACCCTTCTTGTGCTATCTGTCTGCAGGAGCTGGCCTGTAATGGTCTCAAATTTTGGTTCTGGAGGCTGACAGCCAGTCAATAGCCAGAAATATCAGGCTTACGGATCAGAGTGGTGACACAGAGAGTTAGGCCACCCAATATGACTCCTCAAATACATGCACAAGAATTTAATTAATTTTATTGTGGTTATCCTGAAATTCTGTTTCTTTCATTACTATGGCCTGAAGTCAGTAATACACTTGGAAGCACACATGTATCTTTAACATAACTTTGAAAACTTGAGTAGCGCCATTATCTGCAAAGAACATGTGCGAGTACTTTCCTGGAGCCTGGGTACGCTCTTACTTACTGGCTCAACAGCACTGGCCAAAAGAAGAGCCTCACTTTCTTCTTTTTCTTTTTCTTTTTTTTCTTTTTTAGTTAAGTAGAGCATGACAGTAAAGATTCTCTAAATTATATCCCTCATTAACGAATAGAGGCATCCATTTTGCTGCAGTTGTTGTTTCTACTTCATGGCTCCAAATTGAAGAAATGTTGTTATTGCAACAAAGGTTTAAAAACACTTTCAGTGTTTGACATAGCTCCACACAGTGACCTAATGTATCTAGAATTGTAATACAGAAATGTAATTAAGGTATTGCCTTGTTTTGGTTATTTAGATACATCGCTGCACAACTCCAGAAGGTCATCTATCAGGAGATCTTCCTTCACAGACTTAGGTCCATGGCAGTCTATCAGGATTTGGTAGGACCAAAAATTTTGATTGCAGTTGTGATACAGATTTCTCCCAGTCTCTTTAATGTTTCTTTCGGAGCCAATGTTTTATGAGCTAGCTCCTGCAATTTGGCCATATTCAAAGAAATATATGAAAACTTTATTATCAGCTTCAAGTTTTGAGCCTTATAAAGTAATGCAGCAACCCCGAACAATGTGAGAATATCTAATTCAGTAGACACATTTGTAAACAGAACATTCTTCTTTCCTACCAAAGTAATAATAAATGCATTTTCTTGTGAACGACCTTCACAAAATGGGCTACATCTATTTATGCAAAGTTAATTAGGTCATAACATTTATTTTTTCTGTTCACACAACTTCTTATAAGTCAAAATTGAAGCTTTGTCTCATTTGTAGTATGTCATTTTAAAAATACTTCTGTTGAAATACTGTTTTTTTAATTATTCTGAGATACTATTTTTATGACAATGTTTGCAATGGGAAATTTAATAAATTAAATCAGCTTGTAGCTTTTCTACATGGCAAGTCTCCACTCTTTTTAATGCTGAAACACAATCTTGAATTTTTATTGAACCTATGTTAGAGCTTTTTGAAGAACTAAATATACCAATTTTTAAGTATTCATCATTATTCTCTTGATTTTCATTTGAATGTAAATATATTTAGTCATTCAGTGAATCTGAAGTCTACAATAAAAGGACATTTCATAGGTCAATGGTAAATTCTCTGTTACTGTAAAAATATTATAGTATAATCTTGTTTGTAAAATTATATGGCCCTGTTATGAATGTATTTGTTCTAACTATTGGAAGCCTGTGCAAGAAAATACCTTCTAATTTAAGCATTATAGGTGTTCACAGATATGTACATATTTTTATACGTATATATATGCACATGCATATATATATGTATGTAGCCTTGAATAACATTTGGGAAAGTGCCAGTCTATGTGGGGCTGCTCTTGGTGTCAAAAAAATTATTAATAGACAGTTGCAATAATTTTCTAAATTATAGTTACAATAATAATATATGAGCTTGAAAAGGGTCCATGGTAATATTTTTGACACAGTGTGAAGCAATTCTTTTTATAGCTCTGTTACAAAGCTATTAAACACATACATAAATCCCCAACAACCTGAATTGAACTTCAAAATATGTTTAAGGGCTTTGCATAATGGGTCTGGGACTTGAGAGGTCAGAAGCAGCACACTTCTACTTCCCAGAAAGTACTGGTATTTTGACACTTTTACAGTTTGAAGTGGGGCAAAGAGATGAAAATATTTTGCAAAATAAACATTCCAGAACTGATTCTTATACCCAAAGCTATCAATTTCAAAGAGATTTGATAGATAAACCATTATAAATTAGTAACATGTAAATTAAAATTCATCCCTGTAAGATCAACAGAAACAGAAAACCAAAACAAAATTTATTGATGTAATCCAAGTAAAAAAAAATAAATTCCCTATTTAAACATTTTCTCTTCTCAACACTATAAAGTCAAAATAATTCCCAAAAACTTTTCCAGTTTCAAAGTACAGATTCCAATCTCATTTTTTCTTGAGCTTTTCTTAAAACAATCAGACAGTAAGTTTAATCATGCAAAACAAACCTTGATATCTATCCTACCTTCAGCATTCTCACTGAGTTTCTACAGAGCTGCAGAAGTTGGTCTCTGTGTTTCTTTACACAGTAATTAAAACCTGGGATGGATGTTTCATGGCTTCAGGTTACAAATCAGTGGCTGGGTATCTTTTATGATAGAGTTCAGGTGAAACCATGCCTAGAAATACTGTCTAGAAAAGCAATGAAAAGATGCACTGTTTGAGTTGGGGAGTCATATCCACTCAAAATTACATATTTAAAGAAATATGATTCACCTAGCTCCCATAAAAGACCTCCTTTAAAACAAACCAGGCTTGCTCACAGCAAGGTATTCATCCTCCTGTTACTATTTATGCTGCAGTAGTCCCTAGAAGCATCGGGTCCCTATTGTGCCACATGCTGCAAAAATACAGAGTGACCATACATTTATTTCTTTATTGGGCATTAGATTTCCTTGCTCAGGAGTGAACAGGTAAAGTAGTGATTACTGAGGATGCCACATATACCCAGGCAGCCAGCCACAGAAAGTAATTTCAGCCTCAGTCTTTGTTTTAAATAAACACCTGTATTTTCATATGGAGGAAAGCATTAACAATGAACTGTCACAGCATGTTTTGCCTGCTAATGAACGAAAAGCTCTTTGAATTCTGTCTCCCATTCTCCCTACACTGCAATTTTGCCAGCCCTGAGTATCCCTTTTATTTCTTTTTCTGTTTTTTTTCTTTTGTTTTTGGTTTTGTTGGTTTTTTTCCCTTGAACAAAATGTTCTTGCTTAGCCCTGTGGTTACTTTGTAATTCCTGTATCATCTACTGCAGTGACAGGTCGTGTCTCCATCCACAGGAGAAAGCAGCAGATCATTATTACTGCTACCTGTAGCAGGGTAGTCCATATTTTATGGTATTTCAGTAGGAAAATGTATTTGGTGGTCAGGACAGAGAGCTCAAGACAAGGGGTCTCATTTTATCCAGGACCATGTCGCAGGATACCGTGCTCCTGACAGTCTGCATACAACCCAACCTGGTCTCACCAACAGCTGTACGCTCCGGTCCATTAAATCCCTGAAGGCTTCCATGGATGAGATCTCCTTTTATGTAGGAGCGCCTGGCACATGGCAAAGCACTCCTTGCTCACCAACCCTTGCTTTTAGCATTGTAAAACATGCTAAAAATACCTTTCTGTATCACCTTGAGCTGCTGACTCCAGAGGAGTTTTACACGAGAAAGTCTGTTTTCTTCAGGGTTCTTGCTCAAGGCAAGTCCTTTGACAATTATGGCATTTAACCTTTCTGCTCCCTGGGTTGCTCACCAGGGAGAAGCACTTACTGAAAAAGTGATGTTATGCAAGCGCAAGGTTTTGTTAACCTAGGAAATTTCACATGTGGCCCATTATATCATATGAGGAAGAACAACTGAGTCATTTTTAAGTATAGGACTAGAAGCACAAAAATAGCCAAGAAATCCTCAGCTTGAGTGCCTGCCCCAAACTCATCCCTCCTCCCTTCCCTTCTGCCTTCCCATCATGCGTAGGCTTTCCCCTATGCTCATTAAGGGTTTTCCTTGCCTGTGTTACACTGCATGTCTCTCATCAAAACCTTACTTCAGGGCAATGTGAAAGAGACTCCGTTGGGCTCTGCCTTCTTCCCCCCCTTAATGGAGAAGACAGATCTGCCTGGGCAACCCCTGCAGAGCACAGAGGGTATGGAGATGGAGACTGTCTCTTGCAGGTGGGGCATGGGAGTGAGTGACCAACCTGGGGTGGGGATGGGAAGGTGCTGTGGAGGCTCTGCTGCCCAGTGGTGCAGGGACATGTAGGCTCAGGGGCATTGGTGTCATCACAGGGCATCTCTGTGGGGTGTCCTCCATGCATCCTCAGCACTGCGTGACAGGAAAAGTCTCCTTGAAGCTCCAATTTTCCTCCCAAATCCTCCTTCCCTGACCATCAGACTCCATGAAACACAGATTTTTTTTGGAGATGCATTAACAATGGGGAAATAAAAGAGTTCAAAAACTAGTTGGTAGCTTTTCTGAGAAGAGTCCTGAGAGCTGATAAAGACAGGAGAAGGTATGGCTCACCAACCTCCCTCCCTGTCCCGCTCTCTGCATGAGCCAGCCAGGCAGTCCTCAGGTGTTTGGCATGCATGTCCTATATAAGTTAGCGCTCAGCAAAGCTCCCCTGGAGAGAGGGCAGGGTCATAGCCCTGCCCTACCTTGCAGGGGAAGGGCCCACTGCCTGCTGCCAAAATCCTCAGACTGGCATGGTGGTGCTTCCTGAGGCATCATGTCTGCTTCAGTGTAAGACCACTGGTATCACCTCCTCAAAGGGTTACTTCCCAAGCAGCCCTCTGTGGACCAGCTCACAAAACAAAACATGTTTAAGTTGAGACTGTAGTAAACATGGGCTTTGCTCCAGTAACAAAGGCTTCCTCTCAGCAAAGTAGCCCTCTACTTTGTCAGTCACTTCTTGAAACTAAAAACACTTCATAAAAAGAAATAGTATAGAAGAATACAGCAATGAAGAAATGCCCAAGTGCTGCACATCATGTTGCCTCTGAGGCTAGAAAAAGCCTTGTATTAATGTCAAGAGAGGGGAGGGAGGTGCTTTTGGCTGGGAGGCAGAGGGTGCAGGGCTGTGACTCAGTCCTCTCACTGCCCTGCTGCCAGCCCAGCCAGCAAGTTACCTCTGCCCCACGCTGCCCGGGGTCTGGTTGCTGCCTTTCCTCTCAAGGCCTTCAGACAGACCTGACAAATGGGAATGCCAAAACCAAGGCTTTGAAACTCCTCCACTGTAGAAAAAATGTAGAATATTTCCTTTAAACCTTGCCATGGCCTAAATAGAGTGATGCCAGATTACAACAGAAGAGTTTTAGTAAGGAAGAAAGAAAATAAAACAGAGAGATATCTGATAGAAGTTCTCAGCTGGAGGTCTTGTAGGCAGTACCATTTTTGCTCCACCACACACCTGTTTTATACTTCCAGGGATGTAACTTAGCTAATACTAACAGCAAATAGTGTACCATTCCCACAGCAGAGTTTAACCAAGAAATTAAATAAGAATCTGCCATGCTCTGAACTGTGGCTGAATTTAACCCTTGGATGTCAGATGTCAGATTTAGTTTTAAAAAAGGAAAATTCTTTATTTGCAACTAGATACACTGAGGCTCATTGGGATTGAAAGAATTGGAGTGATTTTCTTGCTACTTGATGAAAGGGAATCAGCAGGCCAAAGGACCATTTTTAAGCTGCCTTGAAAGACAAACTTAAAAGAACTACTCTATAACTGGAGGGAAGGTGGTAGGGTGGGATAGGATTTTCTTCTCCTGTTTATTAAAAACACACCTTAGGCACCATTCTAATCTGATTTAAGCATCACGTGAGGTCTATTTATTACATGGGAAAATTGCCTCAATGCTTTCACTGACACAGTTTGGACCCAGCCTGCAGAAGTTACTCTGCATGCAGAGGACTCTCCAGCACACAGGGATGAAGCGTGGGGGAGGGAAGAGCAGCCAGGAAGTAAAAAGGGAATATCTCAGGGAAAGCCATCTGAAAATTAGCAGAAGGTTGCTTGAGGCTTAGTGAGCAAGGACACTCTGCTCCCAAAAGCTGCAGAGCAGTGGCAACCAAGAAGGATAGGAGCAATGGTAGAGGGAAAGGGAGAGGATGAGGAGAAACCAGTGGGGTCTGAAAGGTCTTGGAGCCATGCCATAAAGCTGAGCAAATTACAGTCATCAAAATTATGTGTGAAACAGCCAGTCATTCCTGAATGTGCCGAATCGTGCTACTGCACGGTTTCAAGGCTTATAGCCTGGAGCCGCAGAAACTACAGAACAAGGGATAGGCAGCAAGACTTTGGACTTCCAGCTAAGGCAAGGAGCATCTGTGGGTCCCTGGGGCTACGGGACACCCGCTTTACAATAAAGGCAACTGGAAAACAACTCGCAGGAGTAGGCAATGAATAAAAGTGTCTGGCACTGACAGCAATTGGGGAGTACTGTGCTGAGAGTGTAGCAAGCAGAGGAGAGCAGCCCCATGCCTCAGGGTTAACAGTCACTTGACGAGGGCTTCCTCCACACAGCAAAATCCAGGCTGCACAGTGATGGAACTATGGGACATTAACACACCATGTGCATGGGACGGGCAAGGTAGCCTGAGAGCAACAGCCAGAGTCTCATGTAATTGGTAAACTCTGCTCCAAAAGGAGGACTTATTATTCAAAAATAGTCAGTTTTCTGGGCATCAGCTCAAGGCAGTACTTTGCTAGAGGCCTGTAGAAATTAAATCCAGCTTGTTTTCATTTGCTGCCAGCCAAAGACATTGCGATAGGCTGCCCATATCACAGTTTCTCCTCTTTCCAAGTAGCATGGTTTGCGAAATCATCCCAAATGTCTCTGGGGCTAAATACCACCTTTTTGAAGTAGATTGGCCTATACCAAGGTCTCTTCAGGAGACCTAGCACAACACTGCAACCTTAGCAGCAGTAAATCTAGAATTACGGTCTTGAAAGTGAAGTGTACTCCAGGTCTTTATAAACAGACACACTTCCTCTAGAGAACTCTCCCTACAAACCTCTGTGCTGCACAGAGAATTATATTTAGCCCAGTCTCATCCTTTCTCACAACTGAAATGAGTCTTTTGCAGTGTCAGAGACCCCTTGTGTGGAAGCTGGCGGTGGAGAGACTGATATTATACCTTCAGCAGCCAATGAAGGAGGGGCATGATGTGCGTGAGGGGAAAAAATATCACAAAATTGTGATTAATTACCAATATTCACCAAAGCTCCTGGGGGCTCACTGGGAGCTGGGACTCCAAAGAACTGAGTACTGCACAAGGCTTTGTCTCTGCAAGGCAAGGGGGCGCTATGTAGGAACCCCTGGGGCAATAGCAAGCAAACATGCTTTCAAAGCAGTGTGACCCTCTCAGGACCCCTGTGAGATCCTGCAGCCCTGTCTCTGCCACACCAGCTCCTGAAGCTCTTGCCAGGGCTGCCCAGCCCAGAAAACAGCTGGCAAGAGCAATGTCTTAGACTGCAACATTTGGATTTTTCTCCAGTTTCTTCCCCTCTGCCCAAGGTGACAGTCCTGTACCCCAGATGACAAAGGAGGACTCCCTGGCCAGCCTGAGCTAGAAGAACTTAGATGAGGACAAAGATTCTGCTTCCTGCTGCTGTATTAAGAAACAGTATTAAGATCAGACTAGGTGTGATGAGGCCCCTTTTGACATGACACCTACCAGAATTAATTCTAAAATTGGCCAGGTCATTCTGGAACTTGGTTATGAACCGTAGACTCTGTTGGATTTTTTATTAATAGGCTTGCTATGTCATTATTGTCCATTTTTCAGGGTCAAAATTTATAATCTACAATATGATATGGAAATACCTCATCCCAGACCATGGAAAGAAATTTCAATAGGGGAGACTACAGTGGCAGCAACATCTGATGTCAGTCACTGACAAAAATAAAACAACTCCTGCCCACTACCTCCTCAAAGAGATCCCCTGTTTTCCCTAAATTAGATGTAAAATGTTTAGTCCATGCCACATTAAGAAATGAGCTTCTTACTTCAGGGATAGAAATCCACAGCCAAGTCTACAGTGAACAAAGCACCACCTAAATATTGGTAAGAGGATGCATATGTATGATGACCATATCTGTTGCCAAGTTATAGTCATGTGGATACCTTCCAAAGATGAATTCAGAGCAATTTTATATGCAAAAATGTAGTTCTCACATCAGAAGTCAAATACAGACAGGAAATCACAGAAAAGTCTGTTAGAAAAGGGCATCAAGATGCTGTCTACATTTCCTCTTGCACTGAGGAAGAACTGTGTACACCTAGCTATCCTGGTCTTTGGCTCTGTGACTGAGAGAAATGTGTTTTAGCGTGAAAGAAACCATATATTGACTTTTTACATTACCAGGTACTTCTTATAAAGTTACATGGCCCAGAAGGGCAGATTGCGGTTGCAGCAGCTGGGTATATTATTAATTAGATCTTTGGCTGCTGCTTAAAGGGTGCATTGTATCTCACAGGTCAGACTTTCCTGCTGCCACTGCCATCAAAGAATTTGTAATTGACTCCATAATTCACTTAAATTTTTCTGGCAAAACATTGCATTGAGTACTACCTGACGCTTCTTCCTACATAAGTTCCTTACAGTGTACATGGTAATAATGACTTATTTAACCCCTGCATATATGTTTGGGTTTTTTTTCTATGCACAGAACATTCAGATTATTTTTTATCAATAGAAAACAACTATCTTATATTTCACATGGACTTTATTGTGGCTGCAAAGACATCCTGGAAGAAAGCAGCAATGCAGAGACACTTGGAACTCAACGTTCCTTCTTTTCTTGCAATATGGAATTAATGATTTATTATGAAACTTCTAAGCTAATTTGACTGTCAAGGGGGAAACAGTGCCTTCCAGTCTGCTTTTCCCCATCCCATCCCATCCCATCCCATCCCATCCTTATTTATGTAATCCAAATAGCTGAATTACACTAGGAAAGACCTATGGTTTCTGGAGGTACTGTAGAAAGCTCACTCGTCAGCTGTTTACTGCTCTACCAGGCAGTTTGGTAGTATAATCTGTAGTACAAATTCCATTAATTAGTGTCTGAACACTTAATGGCAGAACTGCATGAAAAAGGAAAGAAATGTAATAAAAATAATTAAAGACAAGGAATAATAGTAAGAAAAAACCCCACCATATACAATAGTCTGAATGAACGTTACTGTTCTTTCCAATTAAAACTAAATGAATATTCTTCAGACTTTTCTCCTCAGACACAAATGAATAAATTCATTTTTTAAGTACACTTAAAACCATAGCAGTGTTTTACTTCGTTTCAGAGAATGTTACATGACTATAGAAATAGAATTTACAGCTCCATTATGGAAGGACTCATTCTCAAGGCTACTGTTACCTCTCCAAAACATTGCAGGAAAGTGGTCATGCAATGGGAAGCTAGATTTGCAAGTGCTATGCCAGATAAGGCTCTGACAAAACATTAATTTCTGCTGATTCTGTTCTCTACCTTGGCCTCAGTGACCGTATCAGCTCCTGGAATGTCAGCATGGCTCATAAAGAATTATCAGTTCCCACTGTTTCTAATACAAGGAATATTTAAGAGAAATCAATGAGTTCCTCCCACTTTCTGTGGGATATGTGCTTTGTAAGATTGGTTTCCTGAGCTGGAGGATGAAAGAAGTCTGTTCTGAGGTGACCCTAATCCACAATGTCTCTAGACATAATTTCTGTTGTATAGGGAAGAAATCAAAGCTTCTTAAAATGAGACAATTTGCCTGAAGTTACACAGTGTTAAAAATAAAATCCCAGTGCCCAAATCCTGGAAAAACAGGAATCTTTGCATAGTACCAACCTATTTCTTCTCCAGTTCAACCATTCAGCAGCAAAATACTGCACTGGGGCTTTACAAGATACCGACTCCTTACATTTGCTTTAGATAAGAAAAAATGCCATGAGCTAGCTCTGAAAAAAATCAACCCTCCCCATCACCTGCTACCCTCCCACAAACCTACTTTAGCACAGAATACACCACATGAACAATTTGCAGCTAAACTGATTTGCAGTCTTTTAACTTTTTTAGTGATGGTTTAACCTTCTGATCAGTGAAATTTCACTTTATTGACAGTTCCTTGCTTTCTTATTTACCTGTCATTGATCCCCTTAGAAGTAGCCAAATGCAGACTGAAGCCACCTCTCCAGAGAATGGCTTGTCAAGGGATTTTATGCTCCAGTCTTTGGCACTGCAGCATAAATTCTATAATAAAGCTTAAACAAACTTTGTATACAAGTGGACCGGCTTACTTCCAGAATTTATTACTTCCTACTTTATCATATCTGCACTATCCTTGATTTACGTAGGATGATCCTTGATCCTTGATCATCCATCAGGACTTTAGGATCTTATTCCAAAATGCTTCTGGGTCTGCAGCAGACATGCCTGCTCTCCCAGGACAGAAACCAGAGCAAGCTTCCCTCCTCAAATCTTGCCACACAGAGAAAAAGAGTATTGTTTTCTACTAAGGTCATTGATAGCAAAGCCATACTTCAAAATGGCAAATGTCATAACCAAATTATATCTGTTAAAGGCTCACATGAACTACAAAAAAGCAACCACTAGGCAGTTCTTCTGCGTTGATACCTTAAATGCCTGAAACAAATACCTTTCTCTCCCTAACACAGACTGCTACAGAAAGATGTCTCTGCAGGACTTTCCTCAGAGAGGCACCAAATCTCCTCTGCTTTTACCTGCTGCTGAAATGCATCAGCCATGTTTGGGAAGAACCGAGCTCCTGAGCATAGTTTGCATGACCATCACTCTCAGCCCTGCACGAACTCCCTGAACGTTGTGGTTTAGGGCTGAGCTGGCCACTGAATCCTGGACAGATGCTCTCTTTTAACCCCTCTCCCCTCCCCAGAAGGGAAGAGAAAGAGAATAAGGGAGAGAGACTTTACGGGTTGGAAAATAAAACTAACAGATTTAATAAAACAATAATACTAATACTACAGGATAATAATGTAAATAGGAAAATAATGAAATATATACAAATAAGTACAAATATATATACAAAACCAATATAAAATCCTCCCCCCCCCCTCCCCTCCAATGACAATTACATCACCAGAGGCTCTGCGGAGCCGGGCACTGGAAAAGTCCCAGTCTGGACTCAGCAGCAGGTGGGAGCAGGATATGGGAACACACAAATCAGGATCAGTGGCAGACAAACTAGCAGGGTTCTGCTCAGACCTCGGTTGCTGCAGGACTGAGATGAAAGGAAAGGTCCAAGATGGAAGGGCTCCAAGATGGAAAGGTAGAGACCCTCGTGATCCCTCGGCTTTATACTGAGTATGACGTAAGTGGGATGGAATACCTAGTTGGTCAGTTTTGGGTCCGCTCCCCCCTGTAGGCGCAGACACAGCACCCATGGTGAGACAGTGGCCTTGAACATTATCACTCATAGCAGCACTGTATGGAAAAACATGCCATTAGTTTCAGCAAGGTCAGCCACTTAAAAGAGATAGAGCTGCAAAGTAAAATCGCTGAATAGAAAATTAGTTCTATTTAGCTCAAACCAGGACACTGAAAAACCCCAAGTGAAAAAAACACTACAACAAAAAAGACCCTTCTTGTGCCTTTATTTCACCTGCAAGATAAAGAAAATAGTAACCTCTTGTCAATGTAAAATATCTGAAGGCTAACAAGGAGACCTGCAGTGCTACAGATATTATGACAGGGTGCTGGACAGTCATTGTTGGCTACAGACAATAAAGCAAAACTACTCTGGGAGAAAAGCCAAAAATAATTGTAACAATTAAAATTACATATATATATATATAGTGTGCATATGTGTGAGGTTTTTTAATTTAAACAAAAGCAAATTTTAATTATTTGATGTTTGGATTTTACTCAAGAAATTAAGAAAGCTTCGTTTCATTGTTTTCCCTCCTCTAAAGCCATGATTATTTTGGAAATGAACAGATAAAACTGAGAATCTACTGAGTGCTGAGCAAGAGTCTCATTTCTTTGACATTTCATCTTCTTCTATAGTGGTACTTCCCCCTGTGATAAAATATGACAGTCTCTCTTCAGCTTTGAGATCCCACTCATCAGGTCTGGCTGGGGAGCTGCCAGTCGACCAGACGCCCTGGCACATGGTGACCTCCAGTGAGAGTATGGAGCTGCTCAAAATGAAGTAGCATGTTCTTTTGAGCAAGACTCCTAATAGCAGGTCCAGCTGGTAGCCCTTCCACCACAGCAGGGCCTTGTGAGCTGCTCCTGTGGGCAGATAGGGAGAGAGGTGGCCTTCCCTCCCTCCTAGAAGTCACTTGCAACATCTGTCATGGAAGAGGAAAAAAGGAAACTAGTCTTAAAAGCACAGCTCATGTCTGAAGTGCAGCCTTGCTCCAGATGAGTGCCTGGATGTCTGGGTCCATCCAAACTGTCTGGAAGTCTTGTGTTTGTAGCAAAGGAGCTGTGAATGTTCCAAGACAATTGCCTGTTACAAGGTTATCACTATTACAGGGAGTGTAAGAAGCAACCCAAAGCTGTTTTTCCTGAATCCTTACATGTGTAGAAGTTCAGGAGGCAGCTACTATTTGGTGCACTATCCACCGTTAAAAAAATAAATCTGCCTCTCCTATTCTCCCCCCCCTCCTTCCACTTACCTTTTTTTCTTCCCTCAGTTTGCTGCCGTACGTTAACATTTGAGCTCCTGTGCAGTAAGCGTAAATGCACCCCTGCAATCTGGTAGCACCATACATCCCCTTCGCACAAGCATAAATTATTTAACAGGATTCCAGACAGCAGCAATCAGCCAACACTATCCACACTCTCACAAAGATGTTGCTTTTTGTTCTTGTCTTGTTCGCTGAATCTGAAAGGTCACTGCAACTGGAAGCATATGTTTATTCTTTTATATGGAAAATATAATACTACTTATTTCCTTCTCAAGAAGCCAGAAATGCTGGAACAACCATTTCTTTCACTGAATTACTGCACTTCTGTTTCTCATCTTGTCTGGAACATAGAATTTCAAAAGTGCATAAAATAATAGAAAAATTATGATGAACATATATGTAAAGTAAAAAGGGAAAAATTTGAGTTGTTTCTAAAAGTAAAAATTATTATTTATTTTAAATCATTATTTTTAATCATCCACCTTGTCTGACTTTACAGTCCCAGAGGCTGTCTTTCAGAGCAATCACTAGGGCTTCACAATCAGCTCTTTTTAAAGGTTGCATTTTTTGATCAGCTTTGACTTATCACTGTAAAATGGTAAAGAAATAAATCTGCGTTAACGGTATATACTGATAGTTTTTCTATCTCTTACTTCTAACTCAAGCTGTCAGAGTTTCGTGGCAGAGCTATAAGCAGTACAATAAATTCTGTATTTCTGCTATTCTTGGATCACCTAGTGGATCCACTAGGATCCACCTAGTTCCTTTGCCAGAACTGAAACTCAGCTGCTAAGGCAGCAATTGAACAGGTCTGTGGAACAAAATATCCTGCTGTATGACAAGAAAGTGAAGTTTGTTTCATTAGTGAGGTGAAAAAGCAAGAAAACAGACTTTGTACCAGAACTGCAGTTCTGCAAACTGTGATTTGAATTTCTGAAATCTGTTCTGCATAGTTTACCCTTTAACTTATTTTAGCTCCAAGTCTCCCATGGGGCATTTCTGTTTATTCTAAGTATTCCTGATGGTAACACCCTTGGCATTGCCCTGGTTTCTATATTACTTAGTGATCAGGAGCCTTGCTTTTGAAAAGTTTTTGCTTCAACAGAAATAGAAGCAGTTTTTTGGTGCATGTGATACCTGGAGACCAAGGGTGAAATTCAGCACTTGTGTGCCTTCATGGAGTCTTGCTCTCAGTCAATCATCAACAGCATTCCTACTCAGGACTGATGGGTGAAAGGAATGAAAGGCATGAGGAAAAGTCTTTACAAAGAATAAAACAAATAGGCCAAGTTTTGCTCTTGCATGTGACTTCTAGTGTGCCAGGGCTAAAAAAAAAAGCTTCTTCAGACATATTCAGACTAGTGTAATGGAGATAAATGAAAATATGTTTTATGTAGTCTTTCATCTTTGCGTTTTTTTTTTTGTGGGTTTTTTTTTTCAGTTAAAAGTTTAAAAAGAGAAATTCTCCCAGACAAAGAAATGATTCCTCATTAAAATGCCGTAGATCTTTTGCAGTCATTCCTCAGGTATGCCTGCTGTATTCTTACAGAACACATTCCTCTGTCTTATACATAATTTACTTCACAAACTAACTGCTGAAAATAAGCATAGACTGAAAAGCTGTATCCTAGCTGAGTGAATGGCAACACTAGAACTAAAGTAAGAAGTTCAGGTAACTACATCTGCATTGTAAGCATTTTTTAAAAAAACCTATGGCAAGAGCTTACAGGACAAGTACTTAAATTCAGTCCAAAGTGGAGTAGCAATGTACTAAACCACCGAGTCAGAAACCACTAGATAGATCAGTACATGATAAAGATATAAAGATATAGCCAATGGTGACTGAGAATTTCTTTTTCCATTTTTTTTTTTTAAAATCCAAGGATGTCATTATGGGAGAAAGGTTTTTCTTCTCCACTAGAATTATAAAAAGAAAATAATTTGTCTTTATTCATTATTTTCACATTTTTCTTCATAAAGAGGTCATCTACAATTTCTTCTTTTATATTTTTCTTGCAAAGAAAATCACTTACAAGCCATGATGAAATGACCTTTGAGCTACATAAATCAATATGACAGGTGATTCAATCAGCCACATGCCTTCCCTGATTTAAGCAGCTGCTGACTCCCATAGAGCACACTGAGTGCAGGTCCCAGTGGCCCTGCAAGTGATGAAGAAAGCAGCAGGTTTGCACTTTTAAAACCACTGAAGCCTGGCTGAGGAAATCACTGACACAAGTGAAATAAAAGGGATTGAATATTTAATTTGCATGAGATGCTGGCACTGTGCACACCTCTCCGCCACATTTTCTCACTCTGCGTGTTCTGTCGGTATCACCAGAGAAGCGGCAACCTTGACGCAGATTTTGTTCCTGCGAAGCAATACTTCAGTCCATGCCTGCAATTTTTGTGTGCTTCTCAAACACATACTTAATGAACTTTAAAAGAACTCCAATGAAGGTGGAGGAAATACTGTTTAATCTCAAATGGGAAAAGCAGAACTGGACAGGCTGCTGAACACTGCAAAGAGATGTTCACCTGGTGGCCCAAACCCACCTTAAATTCAGAGTGGTTCATTATAACAGAATGACTCCTGCACTTGGGAAATAACAACGCGGTGCAGCGCTACAGGCTTGGAG
>NW_010159634.1:0-1895 GCF_000695765.1 Mesitornis unicolor
GGGCTATAACTGCTGCAGGGGTAAAAAAACCCAAACAACAAAAAAAAAGGGGGGGTGATGGGGAGGAGTGCCCCAGTAACTACTTGAAGCTTTATGATGTGTGGCTCCACTCAAACAAATGGGGAAAAAAGCCCCTGTTTATTCCTCTAGTAATGCTGTATAGCTTAGAGGCTTTCTGATCTTTGAATGTAGATTTGGAGGCTGTGTAGATAGGGGCTTTTTGGTGTTACTGTGGCAGTTTTCTTATTTATGTGCCTTTTTGAATCTGCTATAAGCAAACATGTTGTTTTCTGTTCATGGGTTTGGTATTTAAGAATATCAAATGCTGACACGTTTGGTATGTGAGGACAAAAGATATAGAAAGGCATTAAAGACACCTGTTTGTGTTGGATTATGTTTCTGTTTTGTTTAAATTTATGAGAACATATACACTTGGAAATGTGTGGTGGGGTTTCTTTTGGTTTTTATTAATATTTTGATATAAATTAGCCTGTTTTCTGACTTTCTAAATGCAGTGAGGATTGTTATGCAAGAGAGATGGGAATTGTTGAGTATTCACCATTTTGTTAAGGAATAAAAGGATTTTTAAATACTGTGTATGTAAACATGCTGCAAGTTTCTGCTCTGTATCATTTGCATTAGGTTACAGCAGCATTTCTGTAGAAAGACATTTTGTAAACTTTTGTTAAGAATTTCATTGCTTCACTATTAGCTTTGTTTCCAGGGTTTGAGAAAAGATAGTGAACTTTCTTAAAAGCTTAATGTGTGTGATGGTACATGGTGTATAGAAAGTTTTGGAAGTAGTAGGTGTTTCTAAAATGTAATTTTTGGGTTTTTTTGTTTTTTTTCTTCTCTCCTTAATTGACTTAATGTGTTGGGGAATTTGGATTCTTGTCATCTGTCATCATAAAATCACATTTGACAATATAACTTCAAATTTCTTTTCATGTTATGGTTTTGGAAGCTATTTATGTTAACATGAAGAGCTGTCATGTTAAGAAATTAAGCTTAAGCTTCAAAATAAATGACCACAATTAAGACCTAATAAAAAAATCAATTGCCTTTCAAGTAGCGACAACCTGTTAAAAGTTTGTGATTTACTTAGAATTATGTAAGAGCTCTTTGGCAGAAGCAGAAATACAATTCAGAATAGTATTAAACTGCATTAAACAGAAGTCTTTTTTTTTTTCCCCCCAAAATTGCCTGTTGAGGAAATGGGAGACATTGACAAACACAAATTATCCCTTACGTATGTGATAGTATAGTTTTTAGTGAAGAATGTTACGTTTGTTGTCTGCACAGAGAGCAGAATATACAGTTTGTGTTAAGTGGCTCCAATCAGTAATTTGATTTAATAAATGAAATTTCCAGACAGGGGCATCTTACCACATGCAGTTCTTTAACATTTGCTTAAAACTAGAATATCTTTAGGTGTTAGCGGTAACATGCCTTTCATTTTGCTGAGTCTGTTTGAACCTGAAAAGAGGGAAGAAAGTGTTCCTGTCCAGTGGTGTTCTGATATGTCCGCCTGGTTATATTTGTGATAGGATAGGAGCCAAATTTATTATAATTGTGATAAATGATTTAGCCTCAAACAGGATTCCAATTAAAGTTTACAGTTTATTAAGTGAGTAAAGGCAAGCAAACAGCGCTGGGTGCGTGGGGACAGAATGTCCTGATCCTGTTCTGATCCCTCAACCTGCACACCGTACAGGTCTCTTTTTGGGTTTATATTTTTTAACTAATACATATTCATGGGATTTCGCAATACGCTTATACATATGCATGATCTATCCCCGCTTCATATTATAATTAGCTCTCCTCCCATCCGTGCTTGCGCAGTGTCCCTTGCTGGTGGTCGTCTGGGGGGAGGGGTCGCAGGGGATGAAGGCTGT
>NW_010159635.1:0-521 GCF_000695765.1 Mesitornis unicolor
GCAGGGAGTCTAACCATAGGTTGGGAGCTGGGTGTTTTCTCTGAGTAGAAACACGTTTGTTTTGGTTTCAGTTTTGCCTCAGTCATGATTTGGAACCCATGGGCAACTGAGCACCACAATGCCCACAGAAAGGGCCTAGACAAAATAAGGACTGGGAGGGCTTTCCTCACCACTTAGCAGTCACAGGGAAAAGACAGACAACTCATAGGGAGGAAAATCAAAACTATTTTAATTTGTTACCAATAACATCAGAGTAGAACAGTGAGAGATACAACCAGATGCAAAAGTCAAAAACACCTTCCCCTCACCGCTGCCTTCTTCTGGGGCTTTGTTCCTGGTTTCTTTACCTCCCCCCTGCCCTTGCCCAGCAGCACAGCGGGATGGGAGTGGGGGTTGCACTCAGTCCATCCCATCCCAGTCCCTCCCCCTCCGGGGGGAGGGAGGCCCCCTCCCACTCTCTCTCTGCTTGAGGAATGGGGAGAACCTGCCTGGCTCCATCACCAGCCTGCCCCGAGGAGCAG
>NW_010159636.1:0-9691 GCF_000695765.1 Mesitornis unicolor
AACCGAGCGATTCTGTGATTCTGTGAATTCTTTATTATGGGTTGCCTGAATCTTTCCATGGAAATTAGTTTTGGAACTAAGAGAGGTCATCAAGTGATCTGAATTGCCAATGCTATTGAACAGGCAGTTCTCCAGAGAGGTTTTTCTCAGCAGCCCTCTGCATGCAGGTGGATCACTGACAAAGTAAAAAGCCTGAGGAAGAATTACAGTGGGCAACTGGTTTAAAAATAAGCAACTTTTTGTTGAAGTCCAAAAAGGAGTTGCCCTCAGAGAACACTACTCATATGACGCATCTGCATTTCCCTTTCAAAACACTTCAGCAGAAAATTTTTGACAAGTTCTAGTTATCTAAGTATTTTTGTGTCTTGTGGTGAATATTTGCAAGCTAGGGTGAACAAATGTTTTTAAATGTTGTTTTCTTATGAAAAAAATGAGTATATTATTGCTGACTTCTTTCAGAGAGAATTTGCACGAAAAGAAGCAATGAAACAAAAACAGATCGATGAAATGAGAGACGAGAAAACTGGCTTAGAAAGAACTATTGACCTGAAATCAGACATTCAGAATAAGAAACAAGTTGAGCTGAAGAATGTGAAACATGAGTTGCAGCAGTTGGAGGGCTTTTCAGACAGACTTCTGGAGTTGGATCAGGAGATTGTCAAGACAGTAAGTTAATGTAATTGAAAAACTTACAGAAGTGGTTTGAAGTAAAACCTTTTGACTCTACCATTAAAAAAAGATGAGTACATCAAGTGCATTCCCTTGATGGGTACTCCATCTGCTGTAGTTTTATCTCTTAATACCCTCTCTGTGCTTTGTCAGTTTGGATGGTGCACCCTTTGGGACTATTCACTGCTTTGGTTTTGTGCAGTGCATGCATAGAGTATATTGCTGCTGCTTGGTGAGTTATAAATAGGGCGATAGCCACAGCTGGCGATATCACAGATTAGTCAGTCTTAAATTATTGGGTGAGAAAAATGTGACCTTAAGTTCTACCTACCTACATTTTCCAGGCAACTTGTCTGTGAGATGGGCTAGTTGGTTATAAGCATCTTATCTGATTAAGTGTTATAAAGTTATAAACATTTTATGTCCCAGCTGAACAGCTGGATATGACTTTCTAGCCAAATATTCTTTTTGTTAGCAGTGTATGAATTCAGTGCTTGACGGTGTTTCTTCTGTGCTGTTTCCTTTAGTTGCAACTTCATTGATTAGTGTAATTATTTAAGTCTTCTGGGCTTTTTTGTTTGTTTAGACACATGAGCTGGAGAAGGCTGAGAGGACGAGCAATATAGAAACACTTGATCTGGAAGTACGAACTCTGCAAAATGAGAAAATAAACCTGGACAAAGCTCTTAGGAAGTTGGATCAAGAGATGGAACAGTTGAATCTACATACCATGACAATTACCCAAATGGACATGCTGAAGAAAGACAAAGTAATTTTTCTATCATCATCTTGTAAGAGAGGCACATGAAATTATTGCAGTCCCTTCAAGATTTGTGTATTGTTCCAGTGTTTATCAACAGTAATATGTGAAGCTTCTGTCTGACTTCATAGAAGGCATTAACTCCATGAAAACATTGAGTGACGTAAACTTGAAGATATTAAAAAATTAATTTAAAATGCTTCATTTCTGCAGGCAGACAAAGAAGAGCAGATCAGGAAAGTAAAATCAAGACATTCTGATGAACTGACATCACTGTTGGGGTACTTTCCAAATAAAAAGCAACTTGAAGACTGGCTTCATGGTAAAAATAAGAAGATTAATCAGACAAGGGATAGTCTTGCAGACCTTAAGTAGGTATTAATTTCATTGATTGTGTCTTCATAATTATAAATTTAAATGTTGGAAAGCTTAATATGCTTAAGATACTTGTTACTTTAATTCATCATTGCTTATTTGCATATCTGCAAAATCAAAGAAAGCGTTCTGCAGAATTTATTTAATGTACAGCTGATATAGTTTGCTCTAGTTAATACAAACACAACATCTGTGGTATGTCAAAGGCAGCGCTAAAAGCAGACAGCAAAATACTCTGCTGGGACATCCTTAATTTTTATGCTAATCCAAGCTGAATGAATGTAACTGGAGGTGGAAATTGCTGGTGTTCTGACTTTCTTACGAGTCACAGAGTGACTGCATCATGAGTTCATGTGTGAGTACCTATTCCTGATGACATTTGATTTTTTGTTAGAAAGAGTAGGTGACATCAGCACACTGGGCGACGTTAAACTTCCACAAAACAAAGAAAACCAACTTTTTAAGTATAAGGCTATTGTGTAGTTCAGAAGCATGGAGCATGAATGGTAGGATGCTGATGTTCTTTGCTTAGGAGCTTCAATAGGCAGTAATTGCTGTAGGGGAAAAGGTTGATATTGTATTATTCTATGAGGTTTTGTATGGCTTTGTCATTAGAAATGAGTTTCCTATCAGTAAGCATTTAGAAAACAAGGGAATTAAAATAAAACATTTTATGCTGTACTTATATTAATAAAAGCTTGATGCTGTAGATATCCTAAAAGATGCTAAAGAAGAACTGGTCAACAGCTCTGTAGTACCAGTTCAGATTAACTTCCCATGTTTTTATTTTCACTTAAACAGCTTCAAATATTTGGTTTTTTGTAATACCGATTTATGCATTGCTGTTTCAGCAAACGACTGGCGTCGGTAGAATATCATAAGACTTACATCAGTAATGAGCTGAAAAGCAAAGAAGCGCAATTGTCCCTTCATGAAGCAAAACTTTTTGATGTTTGTGGAAGCCAGGATTTTGACAGTGATCTGAACAAACTTCAAGATGAAATTGAAAAAAGTTCAAAACAGCGAGGTAAATTCATCTATAGCTCTACTTTTTTCCCTAAAGCTCGTTTGAAATGTAAGCCACAGATACTGAGCCAGTCTGTTGCTTGTGCAGGACAAACAGCTGGCGCAGAAGCTGACTTACGGGAGATTAGTACTAAATCTTTTAATGAATTTTCCTTATCTTTGCTACTATTTCTGTTTTACGCTTAAGCAGGATCAGTTGTTTTCAGTCTTGCAGTTAATTCTTTTGTTATGTCTGAATGAAGTGTGTGCTTTGGCTTACTGCACATGTAGATCATGACCTTCTCAAAGCTAAGGAAACATTTGAGTGCGTGGATCTGCCGGGTGTGAAGACAAGTACAGAACTGGCTGTTTGACGGGGGTTTGGTCCATAGGGCCTAGTGCTAACTGAAAGAAAGTAATTTCTGAAGGAAGTACTCACCTCACTGTTAATTACAGAGGGATGAGCATGGTTTAATAAAATAGACTTGTGGAATACTTCAGGTTGACAAGACTCGAGGTGATTTAGGACAACCTGCTGAAAGTAGGGGCAGCTTTGAATCCAGACCAGGTCACTTAGGACCACTTCAATTTCCAATCTTTGTGATTTTGCACGTTATAATTTTTTTCACTTATGGTAAATACGTATCTATTTAGATCTGATTATGCACTCTTTATGTTCTTACATAAAATCTTTTGTTTCTTTTTAAACCAGCTGTGCTTGCTGGAGCCACTGCCGTTTACTCGCAGTTCATTACCCAGCTGACAGAGGAGAACCAGTCATGTTGTCCAGTTTGTCAAAGAGTTTTTCAGACAGAGGCTGAACTGCAAGATGTAATTAGTGATCTGCAGTCTAAGCTGCGTCTTGCTCCAGACAAACTGAAGTCAACAGAGTTTGAGCTTAAAAGGAAAGAGAAAAAACGTGATGAAATGATGAGCCTTAAACCGCTTCGGTAAAGTACTTAAACCATATCGATACAAGCTGTTTTCTTTCAGATGCTGTTTTTTGAGTATTAAAAATTACATAGACATCAAGGAAGAGTTATTTTAGGGGTAATTAATTCATTCAAAAATCTCATTGTTGAAATAAATATTTCGCTAGCATTTATTCTCTGCTCATTTGGACTTTATATTTTTGGTATTTCTGATCCTTGGGCTTCTCATGAAAGTGAGGCAAAAAAAAGTGGTTTATATACTTACTTTTCTACTGATTATTTACACTATACAGGCACAGTTCCCCTTCTTGTTATTTATCATTGTAATTTAAAATGGACAGACTCTTTTTTGTTGTTATTGAAATGTTTTCATGCCACGTCACCTTAAATATGTTTCTTAAAAATCCTGAAATGGAAGTTTGTCTAGACAGAATGGGAACTGAACCTGTACTAAGTACCCTTAAGTACCAAGATATTTGAAAATATCTTGATTTATATCTCCTTTAGCAGTGCTTTTTGTTGCTGGCAGTTTTGTATGAATTATGATGTCCTAGAAAGGCATCTCTGGGTTTTGTAGTGAATTCCCAATGCCATTGGTGTTTTCCTGAGGTTCAGTTATGTGCAATTCCATCATTTGGGAATGCATCTCTGTTTGATACTGATAACTCGTGTTAGATTGGACTGAATTTATTCCTTTATTTATCCTTCCAAAATGCAAACAAATAACACTAGCCCTAAAAAGTTTTTGTCAGAGTCCTGTTTTGTGGTTTTTTTTCCTTAACATATGAACAGCATTTATAGTAAGAGTCTGCAGGTTTCCTGCCAGTAGGTGTAGAGGCTCCAGTCCCAAGGATTTGGCAGACCGATGTTCTGAGAGTTTGGAACTGTGTTAGAGGGTAGCCCTTTCCTTCACAAGAGGGCACTCTTGTACAGTGTATTTGGACCCTCTCATGAGCACTTGCTCTAATTAAGTTGAAAACCAAAAGGGATTTTGTTTGCTTGTTTGCTTCATCTCATATGTCAAAAATAAGGGATGTATTACCTTAGCTGAGTATATAACATAAGCGTAGTTGAATGTGGGCAAGGTTAAGGGGATACTATTTTTACTGAATTTAGTCTTTCACTATTAAATTACATCACAGATTTTGTGATCTTGGCTATCTTGCTGCTGTTATTGACAAAGGAAATTTTATGGGTTTGTATTTTATTTAAGTCAAACTGTAGCTGAACTCCAAGATAGCATCCCAGACCTGAGGAACAAGATCCAGAGCGCAAACAGAGATGTAACAAGCCTGAAGGCTGAGATAGAAGAACAGCAGTCACTCTTGCAGACAGCTTTGTCTGAGGAGGAAGGTGCCAAGGCACGTTTACAGGATATAACACTGATGGAAAGGTACCAGGTATGCTTTGGTAGTTTCTTTTAATAGATAAAATGATACTCACTTGCTAGCATCTAAATATGGAGTTATTCAATAATATGACAAAACTTTGAAGTCTTAAGACTCTTCAAGCAAAGTAAAAATATTTCAAAGGGCAATATAACATAGATGATCTTGATACTATCGAGACTTAAAAGTTTTATGTAATTATTTTTTCTTTTGAGGACCACGTAGACCTTTGAGTTCTGATTCAATCAGGAGGTATCCTGGAAATGTCAAAAGCCCATCTGTCCGTATTGACTGATTTCCTCTCATAATGAGGAATTTCAGTTTCTAGCAGCCTGTGGGTTGACATAACCTTACTGGTAATGATGTGACATTGCTCCAGTGGAGGAGCTAAATTTGAAAGTCTTGAGTCATGTGTGCCTCAAGCCCCAAGCTTGTTCTTGTGTGCCAAAAATAAAAATACATTGTTAAACACTAATGCAATAATAATAGTACTTTTCTTCGTGCTTTCAGACTGATATTAGGGATGTGGAACGAAAAATTGCTCAGCAGGAGGCTAAGCTGCTAGGTGTCGATTTAAGTAGAACAGTTCTACAAGTAAGCCAAGAAAAACAAGAGAAAAAACACTTGTGGGATACAGGTAGGTCATACAAAGCTGGTATTTCATTTTTATGTTGAAAATAAGGGTCTAAACCTGCTGCTATTAAAAAACCCTAAACTTTAGTTTACTTATTTTACATTCTAAAATAACTGTACTCTAATAGTTTGCTGGTTTTGGTGTTGTACTAGCTTAATTTAGAGTTAAATTTTCATAAAGAAGGCTATAAATGTTCTTAATATCAGATTGACTGTTTCACTCTGTGTTTGTTTTCGTCTGCAGTGACTGGCAAAATTGAATTAAATCAAAAACTCAAGCAAGACCAGCAAAATCAGATTCAGCAGCTGAAGAGTACGGTAAATGAGCTTAAAGCAGAGAAACTTCAGATTTCCAGCAGCATGCAGCGTCGTCAACAACTGGAGGAACAAACAGTGGAATTAACCACCGAGGTTCAGTCCTTACACAGAGAGATCAAGGTAGGAAATACTCTTAATTATTTAAGCCTTAGCTTTGTTGTCCTGGAGAAGAAAGAAAAGAATCTTGTTCTATTTAACATTTTCTATAATCCTAACAAATAAGATATATTTTTAAAAGTCTGTCCTGTGCTGCTATTATGTATATTTGGAAAGTTCCACAAGTTCCAGTATGTATTTTCACCTCTTTTTTTAACATACCCAAAAGAATAAAAAAATGATGTAACCGCATGACTTTTTTTTTTACCACTTGAAAAACTGTTGCTCTTTAACAGAATGAGAAAATAAAAACTACTTTCTCCAACTACTTTTCAGGAAGCAAAAGAACAATTATATCCTTTGGACGCAACTTTAGAAAAACTGCAGGAGGAGAAGGAGGATCTAATGAATAAAAAAGCTGCAAGTAATAAAGAGACACAAGAGAAGGTTTGTTTGCTTTTGACGTAGTTAGAAGATAGGATTGTGTATTGTTTCTCTGACGTGGATGAAAACCACAGTAATGAGTTTGCTTTTAGGAAACAGCAGTGACTTCAGCCAATGCTTTAGATTGGTGGAACTTTTAGGGAAGAAAAGGAACATAACCAAGTCAGGAGATGAACTCAGTTGTAATTAAACCTTTGGCAGTCTTGTCAAAAGGCTTCTAGGGATATTTGGCAATATTTAGTGACCTATGGTATTAAAAAGTCCTTCCTGGTAGACCAAAGAGGAATAGCAAGGATGACTGTAACCTGTCCTTGCCAGGAGAGAAGCTTGTTTTTCCCAGGTGAAGTGGCCCTCTTGTGTAAGCATAGAGGAGTGATTTACCATTTGTTTTGGAAAGCATCTGGGTTTCAAAAGCTGAAGGCTTTATAAATAAATTAAAGGAAGTTATGATAAAGAACTGTACTTTGACAGTAGTGTTATCCTGTAGCTAAGCTTTGATACAGAGTGTATCAGCTCTCAGACTTAAGACTGCATTTCATCCAAAATCTTTTCCCTGCAGATAAATGGCATAAAAGAGAAGGTTAAAGACATAAACAAGTACGTGAAAGAAATTGAAAACTATATTCAACAAGGAAAAGAAGACTATAAAAAGGTAATCTAATAAATGGTCAATACAAAGTTGACATTAGAAGCATTTTTGTGTTTAAATCATATACTGTTTTATTTCTTTAGCAAAAGGAGTCTGAACTTGAAGAGGTAAATCTTCAGTTAGCTGCCTGTGAGAAACAGAAGGAAAAGATAAGTAAGGAGATGGAAACGATTCGACAAGATATTGACACTCAAAAGGTAGATCTATTGGTTTACAGTAAAGTGTATTTTGCATAGTTGAAATGATTTCTGGTTTTGGTTTGAGTCTGCCTAGGTCTGTAGTGATGCAAAGTTTGTCTCCCCCTGATTTATTTAATCAGTTGTTAGTCAGAATTGATGCTATACATGCATTAGGCTGAAAAAAAGTCTTGAGATTTGTATATGCAACAGTAGCTGCATTTTAAAAAGCTTTTCTCTCTATCATTTTATGGTATTTCCACAAGGGATAAGTCTGTTGAGATGGTAGCCAGCATTTTTAAAAGTATCTTTGTCTGGGGAATACTCACCTTTTGTGGTAAGGTACCAAATTGCAGGTACCAAAAGGTGCTGGTTACTCCAGATTTTGGCATGTACTTCAAATTCTTGTGTATATATTCCAATTACTGGTTATGTTCTTTATAGGAAAGATCGCTTTCCTCATTCTGCACCACCACTTATTGTCTAATTTGTAGAACTGAGATGGGGAACTTTGTTAAATCTCCTCCGAAATTACTTGCCCTATTTCTAACATTAATATTCACACATGGGATCACTCTTGTGTTTGCCTGTGACAATAAATACTGTAAGTATTATTTCAGATTGAAATACGAAATGATACTGATGATTTCCATTATACCCTACTTCTAGCACAAGGTAAATTCTTACTGTGATAATTATCGCTGTTGTCAATTGTTTTATCCTTGTAGCACGTTTTAGGGTTGTGCAGGACTCACACTTTGTAACTGAGAATCAGTTTACTGACACTTTATACGACTTCTTTGTGGAGATAGATACAGGAAAGGTGGCTAGAGGATAATCTTACTTTGAGGAAACGGAATGAAGAGCTGAAAGAAGTTGAAGACAATATAAAACAACTTATGAAGGAGATGGGAGAAATGAAAGTCCCACAAATGAAAAAGTAAGTATCTTTCAAGCAGAATGGCATGTTTTGCACAAGAATTCACTGAATATCTGAATGTAATATTCCCTGTGTTTTAGTGTGTTTCCTGGTCCACCTTTCTCCCTGTTCATGTAGCCTGCTTCCTCCTTCAGTCTCATTTTTGCATAATACCTCCTTGAAGTATAAGAAGATAAATAACTCAGTGAATTATAGTGCTTCTAGCTAGAAACGTATATGTGCCCGTATTTTTAGTGACTTCCACTGTTAAATCCACATTTAAAAAATAGTTCATGTCTCTGGATAAGAATGTTTAGATTTGAGTGTGTTCACTTAGGTCTCAGCAGCAAATTTTCTATTTATTCCAGTAGTTTAATATCAACTACTTAGATAACAAATGTTTTTGAAAAGGAATTAGCCATGTGCTGGTTCTTGTGTGTGAACTATTCATTTACCTTTCTAGAGGTTACCCAATTAATTAATCTTATTTTGCTCAGTATCCTAATTTAATTCCACTCATGAAATTAATTATTTTTTGTTTTTACATATAGCACTTCTGCATTTGAACTTGATAACTTGCTTCTCCCACTCAGAATAGTGATTTGAGTAGGTTCTTAACAAACTTAAAAAATATTGAAGTGGAAATATGTCTTAATTTTGGTGACTTTAGTACGATAATTTTAACTGTTACAGACTTTATGGATAGAATTTAATGAGCTACTGTCTAACATAAACTCAAAATTAGAACTCTAATTCAATTGTGAAACACCAAATACAAAAGACTCCTACATCAATTGTTTCACAGCGAGCAAAAAAATCTAGAGGAGAAGATAGAATCTCTGAAAAGAAACCATCATGTTGCGCTTGGCCGACAGCGTGGATTTGAGGAAGAGATTGTTCGGTTTAAAAAGGAACTTCGAGAGTCACAGTTCAAAGATGCTGAGGAAAAATACAGGGACATGATGATCATTATGAGAACGACAGAGCTCGTGAACAAAGATCTGGACCTTTATTACAAGGCTCTTGACAAGTGAGTATTGTCATATGAGGGTAACTCTTAAATGGTTTCATCTTTATTGCTGTTGATAACCTTGGTGCAAAAGCAGCTTTCAAATTCAGACTTCTAGGGGTCACTTAGAAATAGTAATAATACAAAACTGGTCCTCAGTGAGGGAAAGATGAATTGAATATTAGGAACAAAAAAGAGAAAGAAAAAGAAACATTTTGGGCTCTGTATGACCCCTGTCTTGAATATAGTATGGAATTTTGGTTTCCTGTGTTAAAAAGGGTCTGGCAGTGCTGGGAGAAGCAGCACAGAAGAGCGGTA
>NW_010159636.1:9722-10760 GCF_000695765.1 Mesitornis unicolor
GCGGTACCGTGGTTGAAGGTACAGCAATAATGGTCAAGGAGAGCAACTAAATAGATGAGAACCTTCCAGGCTGAGAAGAGAGGTCTCAGTGGTTATAAAACATAGTGGTCTAGAGGAGCCCTGTTTTAAGCAGTTTTAATGATCAAAGAAATATGTTTATTTTAGAAAGTAAGCTACTCCAAGATTTATTTTGTGGAGATGTAAATTGTTCAGAGGGTGTATAATTCTTCCCTTTCAGCTGAAATAGAAATGCACTCCAAGAATTTCCCTTTTAGAATTCAGAATCTTTTTGTATGCTATCAAATCATCTATTGTTTCTATTTAAGGCAAAACAGGAAAGCAGTCTTGTCATTTCAAGAAAAATAGATAAGCATCACTTATTGGTAATCGTCTGAAAAATCGGTGAGACAAAATGTTGACTCTAATGGTCAGAGATTGAAAGCTGTATCTGTAGCTGGGAAAACCAACAACTTGGGTGTTCTGTGCTATCAGTTGATCTTTATTGACTTAATATTTAGAAGTTCATGATAAATATTGATGAGGAATGCATTCTTGGGTTTAATGAAGTAAATAGCTGAAAACACTTTATTCACACTTAACAAATCCTGTTAGAGTTGACACTTCAGTATTCCCCAGAACAGGTGGAAATAATTCCAGTAAGAGAGGAGGTAGGAAAAGCATAGGTAACAGTCCATTGCAGAAGTGTATTTTATTTCCGCCATATGGTTTTTGAAAGAAGACATTGGCATAAATTGAGCAAGCATTTCTTTTTTTTCATTACAGAGCACTTTTGCTTTAAAAAGCCAAGATAGAAATATAACATCCTGCTTTTTTCTTGAATGCTTTCAGAAGGGATCATCTTCTATTGAACTAAAATAATGTTGATATATTAACCAGGGAAATTAAACTGAAAATTACTAATGACCTCCTATGTTACTCCTTCTGAAGACAAAGGCAGCCCTAGTCGTAAGGTCTGTTTGGGTAATTTTATTCTCAATACAGAATTCTCTGCTTTGAGGAAACTTCACAGGCTCTCCT
>NW_010159636.1:10791-17759 GCF_000695765.1 Mesitornis unicolor
TGCTGAGACCCAGTTATTTGCATTGTTGGAGACTGTGCCAATGAGTAACACCACTTGTTTTGGAAGGCTTAACATTAGATTTATCGTCTTTGTGTCAGCCTGACAATGTACCTCACGTGTAAATGATAAATCTCTTAAAAAGTCAGGTAAAACTGCTCTCCATTGAGTGACTGCAAATCTTTTTGTCTCCTATTACTCTCCTACTTCTTGAGACTGAGGCCTTTGTGAGAATAGTAGTATTTACGCAATAGTGTGGTTAGTCTTTAGATACTTCTGCATTCAAAATCAACCAGCATTGATTATATTTTTTTAGTTAAAGTATTTAGGGAATGGAAAGGGAGCTGCTGCCTTCCTTCATGCTCCTGTAGTCCGTAGAGTCCGTGATTGCACCTATAACAATTCAATTTTATTTTCTTTTTGTTCTTCAGAGCAATAATGACATTTCATAGCATGAAGATGGAAGAAATCAACAAAATAATTCGTGACCTTTGGCGAAGCACCTACAGAGGACAAGGTAGGTAATTTTATTTTTGCCCATATGTATTCATTTGATACTGAGCAGAGTATACTGAAAAGTGTTCAGAACACTGAAAATCCAGGATCTGAAAACAGATGGTTCTGTTCTGAAGGCTCTCTCTTTTGGTCACCACTATAATCTCCTGTTTGTTACAGATTCTGTAGTTAGCTACAGAATAAATAGAGGTAATTTTCCCTTTTCCATGTTTTTTCCAAAGTTAAGGTTTCCTTGAGGCAGGGGAACTGAGTGAGTTCATTCCTTCAATTTTGGAAAAATTATTTTCAAAGATGTGTCTATTAGTGGGAGTTCTGAATAGAGTTTTTGTGGTTACTGCACATTACACCTCTTGACTCTCTTTAATTTTTTTAAAGCCTTTTGATAATGTGAAAACTGTCTCCTTCCCATTTTCAGACATTGAGTATATAGAAATTCGTTCTGATGCAGATGAGAACGTCTCAGCCTCTGATAAAAGACGAAGTTACAATTACAGAGTGGTAATGGTAAAGGGAGATACAGCACTGGATATGCGAGGAAGATGTAGTGCTGGGCAAAAGGTAATAGCAATTTATTTTTAGTATGCAGTAAAGAGGATTCTGAAAACTGACTGAGGTGAGTGCAAAAGAGTGACGCTTTCTGAAGTGACCCTGAAGAACAGGTGGCTCCACCTCTAATTTACAGATCTGTACAGCTTTCCTGTACTGTATCTGGATTTTGCTGACAGTATGCAGTTTAAAATTCTGAACTTCTGAACCTTTTTTCAGGGGCCAAACTCCACTATTTCAGTTGGGAACCAGTCTGAGTCCCTGCAGGAGTGTAGGGTTCAACTTCCCTCTCTCCTCAAGTTCAAATCCTCCCAGTCTCTTGCTATTTACCACTCAGGTTCCTGTAGCTTTTGGTCTGCTGACCTGCTCCTGTACTTTTTCCTTCCTGAGGGCTGGCCCCTGGTCTTCTTTTCACAACTGCATCTACCACTAAGTGTGATAAAACCTCTTTTTCTCCAAGTTATGCTACTCTCCCCTACTGCTGAATAAACCTTTCAGTTCACATCACCAATACCAAACGTTGCCATACTTTGAGGCATTGCATTTCATTCTGGCCTCTCTGTGTCAGCTCCCATCTCTGCAGTCTGGCCATTCAGCTGTCTTGGTACTTTCATAACAAACACTGGCTGAGTGGCCTGATATCTCACCTGCCTTGACAGTACCAGTGATCAGAGGTTCATCAGCGTTAACCACACCTCTTTCACGTGCTGGGGCTTGAGAGTTGTTGTTTCCACCTGTCTGTTATGTTATGACAGAGCATCTCAGCAAAATAAGAAAACCAGCCTTGTTCATCTGCCTCCAGAATCACCATCTGTACTGTTTTGTTTTTGCTGCTTTTTTAAAGAGCTGAGGTGTGGAAAAAACCCATAATACCTGTAGGCATTTGACACTTAGCAGTGTTAGTTATGCAGCTTGAGCAACCAAAGCTACTTGCATTATTACAGCAGGAAACTCTGCTTAGGGTGAACTCACCTTAGGGTGAACCGTTGCCATCAGAACAAGTGATCCTCCTGAATGCAGAAACAGTAGAACAGGACAAAAATTTCTCTCTGATTTCTTCCCTGCCAGAACACTTCCTGCCCATCCTTTGTGCCTGCTGCATCTCTTTGGTGTTGGGGAAGACTCACCATTACCTGAAGTAACAAACTGCCTGTTTCCTTACCTCCTGAGTAGCAATACCCACTATGTCACTCACTCTAGCAGAGTTTCATTGGCAGCCAAGCCTTTTCCTTGACCAGATGGTACAGACAGTAGTAGAAAATGAAATCAAGGAATGGAACAAAATGATACACAATATTTTGAAGTGCGTGCAGCAATAGAATCATGAAAGGATATTTCATGAGAAGGTCAATACTGTATCGTTGCCTGAATATGAAAAATGCTATCAAATTAATTTTCACCTGAGTGTAGACAGTGAAAATTCCATACTGATTCGGGGGGAAATCCAAATCTTGTAAAATAGCAGTATAGGCAAAAAGTATATCCTCTCCTTAAGTAGTTTAGCACGTTACGTTAGAGTCCTATGTAAATGAGAGTGAAACTTGTTCACAGTTTCTTACTTTATATTCTGAGAATTCTTTGATCGTGAACTGTGATGCCAGCAGTCGTGATCATTGGAAAGTATTTTTGGCAGCAGTTTCCATCAAGCATTCTGACGTTTTCACTAGTTCAGGAGATCTACTAACAACATGATTAGTACAAAGCTAACAGGTAAGGTGGTAAATCCAGCTGTCTTCAGTTTTGGTTAGCAGTCAGGTGTTCAGTAACTCAACCTCAGTGATATGTGTGCAGATTTCCACCATCCCTGCAGCAGTAGAGTTCAAGGGCTTGAACAGAGAGTAGGGGTAGTGCAGATGACAATGTCGTAGCATCTTGACCTCGAATTATCATCACACAGAATCACAGAACGTCAGGGATTGGAAGGGACCTCAAAAGCTCATCCAGTCCAATCCCCCTGCCAGAGCAGGAACACCCAGATGAGGGTACACAGGAAGGCGTCCAGGCGGGTTTTGAATGTCTGCAGAGAAGGAGACTCCACAACCTCTCTGGGCAGCCTGGGCCAGGGCTCTGTTACCCTCACTGAGAAGAAGTTTCTTCTCAAGTTTAAGTGGAACCTCCTGTGTTCCAGCTTGTGCCCATTACCCCTTGTCTTGTCATTGTTTGTCACCGAGAAGAGCCTGGCTCCATCCTCGTGACACTCACCCTTTAAATATTTAGAAACATGAATGAGGTCTCCTCTTCTGCAAACTAAAGAGCCCCAGCTCCCTCAGCCGCTCCTCATAAGGGAGATGCTCCACTCCCTTGATCATCTTTGTAGCCCTACGCTGGACTCTCTCCAGCAGTTCCCTGTCCTTCTTGAACTGAGGGGCCCAGAACTGGACGCAATATTCCAGATGTGTCACCACAGATAATCCTTACTTCCAGTAGCTCCTGAATTTTGAGTATTTGACTTCTTGGATATTTTTCCATCAGTGCTTTGTAGAATGGATCTTTCAATTCAAATGTCAAGTTTTAATGTGGTTTTTCAGTAACTCATTAGCTACTGTCACTTTGTGAGCTATTAGGACATTGTTACGTAAACTTTAGTCACGGTTTGTAATGGCATTAAAAGTAGCACATTACGCGTAGTTCCTCTATAAACACTTCAAAGAGTGAGATTTTGGTGGTGTTTTCTCTTGTTTTCTTAGGTGCTTGCTTCTCTTATAATTCGCCTTGCTCTAGCAGAAACGTTCTGTCTCAACTGTGGCATACTGGCGCTGGATGAGCCTACTACCAACCTGGATCGAGAAAACATAGAGTCTCTGGCGCATGCCCTGGTGGAGTAAGTGATCTCTTCTTGTGAAGCTTAAAGATGGGTGTTTTTCTAATGTTCATAGTAGTCGGCAGACGTGAAGTATATTTTAAGCTGGCATATGTTTGTTGGCATCTGTAAATATACATGCAAAGTGGTAGTGTTAGGTTCCCTCTGCTGTATCTGGAAAAGGAAAAATATTCCTTAAATAATTTGAGGGTTTTTAATGTGGGTAAAAAGAGTTGCTAGTCAACATCAGATTGCTTGATGGTTCATGTAATTTGTTAGCTCTAGTTAACTATTTTTGTGCTATGTATTTACACGTTGTCTAAAACTAGAATGTGATTTAGATACGTACACACTAAACAATATCTCTTTGTAGGATAATTAAAAGCCGCTCCCAGCAGCGAAACTTTCAACTTCTGGTGATAACTCACGATGAAGATTTTGTTGAACTTCTGGGCCGGTCTGAATACGTGGAAACGTTCTACAGGATAAAGAAGAACATTGACCAGTGCTCTGAGATTATGAAATGCAGCGTCAGCTCCCTAGGCTCATACGTGCATTAAAATTTCGAGTAATTACATCTTATAGACTGACTTAGCTGCTTAACTTGAGCTTGAAAATCTAGTTTCTTCATCTCTTACACTACTGAAGATTTGTAACAATTTCAACTAGAGTCTGAAATAAGTAGACTTGTAAACTTCATCTCTTTCTCTGTATTTCTGTGCCTGGGTACAAGAATCACCACAATTTGGAAGGATTTAAATGAATACAACGCAGTTAACTTTTTGATATATTTTATGCTTTAAAAGTGAAAATAAAGTTGTGATGTTCTTTGCATATGTCCTGACGGGGGGATCCAGATGCAGATTCTTCAGAGCAGCTGCAGGTCTGTCGACAGAATGGGGCTTACTTGCCAGCGCTGCATTACGGCAAGCTCAGGAGTGATTTGGACAAGGCGTGTGCATGGCTCCTGGCCTACACAATTCACAAGACTCAAAGAGAGCTTTTGCTGCTTTCTCTTCAAGGTAACTTTACTCTGGCTGGTCAAAGAAAGTTTAACAGCTTGCTTTAGAATAAAGCAGAGTCCCGTCTCTAGATGATTGAGTGAATGGATGACAGATGCCAGAAGCAAATTGTAACCATATTCTCTTTGCTTGCTGTCGTTTACTTCTCTGCCCCTTTAAGATGATAATTATGAGAGTTATGTCATCTTCTGATTCTCCATGAGACAAGCTCAGGTTCCATGCAAATGATACAAAAATGCCATAGAATTAATTTCTGTGGATGCTGAGCTTCATCTGCACCACTTGGGGTTTGTCCTGATGATCTTTTCCTTGACACAGCAGCACCCAGTGGCCCTCAGAACAACAGCAGAAAGCTGACAGGGCTGGCACGCTTCAACATGCAATGGACCTGATCATCACAAGTCCTTAAATTTCAGACAAGGGTTCCTCAGAAACTTGCTTTGCTGCTTCTGCAGCCCTGCAAGCCTTGGCGGATGCAATTTTTGGGTCTCTGACTCTGTAACCAAGGGGGCACCTCTTCTACCTTGAACTCTGGGTACTGGGTACAAGTCCACAGTAGAGAGAAACTTACAGTTCTTTAAATCCTTGCAGAAAGCAGTGATCAGCTGCACCTCCTTAGTGGACAGCATATGAGCAAAACTCAGTTACTGAGGAAGAATCTTTAAAACACTGGGGAAAAAAAATAATCTCAGTAACACTGGGACGTTTGCCTTTGACAGATATGTAAATGAGCCCGACAATGTTGCACACTGCCTTCCTCACACTTCCGGATGCAAAATATTTCTCGGGGCTGAGGAGCAGTTCCCAAAAGTGAGGGAGGATGGGCAGGAGTGCGGGCAGATCAGGCCCTGGGGCCGTTTAAGCACCACGGACAGAGGCAGCCCCGGGATGTGCCTGGAGGCACTGGTGGAGGGCGGCCCTGCCTGCCCGTGGTGGCCGTGCTGTGGTTCCCTCCTGGCCCTGCTGAGCCCCTCACCTTGAGCCACTGCCCACACCACTGCTAAAGGTTCTGACAGCACCTGCACCAAAAAGGACAAAAGCCAATGGTGCCCTGGGTCTGATTCTTCATTTTGGTGTTCTTCTGCCTCCTATGTGGCCAGGGAGTCAAGTGGACTTGGCAGTAGGTGCCTTAAAATGTGATGCCAGAAGCTGAGAGCTTGATCTAAGGATTATTTCCACCTGAATTTTCTGAAACTGCAAGTCACTAGAGTCAGGGTGGCCGCAGTCATCGGGAAACCACTCAAAGATAAGCGAATGAATGGGACTTCCTAGCAATTACGTTCTCACCAATCCCCTGAAAAAGCAATTAACACCAAACTTGGAGGGGGAGAGAAGGCAAAGGAAAATGCTGCTAACATGCATTACGTTTGCAGTTTTAAATAAGAAGCTACACTGACTCTACTACTTCCTGAAGGGGAATTTTCTCAAAGATATAATCAACAGAAAAAAAAATTTTACTCTGAATTTTCAAATTTTCCTGTCGTACCTGTTGATTTTAGCGTGACACATACATCCCAGCTCATGAAGAGTTACGTTATCTTCAGAAGCAACTCCCCAACCTTTGTGAATTCTCTGCTTCCCCACCCCCCCCATTAAAGCCATGGTTTGCAATTCCTCTATGAAGTAGTTTAGGCACTATTTTTGCCTAAATCAGCCCTTCTCTGTTCCCCAGTGGCAAGGTTTATCCTCACAGACACACTTTAAAGATTAAACTTTTTGAGTGAACTTTGTAAAAATACAGAAAAGGGTGTGGGAAACTGACTTCTACTACATCAAGTGTCAGTATTAAAATGACCAAAAAATAATGATGAATCACATAATGATTTTCTCCACACTTTTCATGTGAATAATCCATGGGGTCCTCTATAGCTAACAGCCTGGAAAAGAGCCTCCACCATAGGTGGAGCCCCATAGGTTTGAAATGGACTGAGAAACAAAGCAAGTGTGATCATGTGAATCGAGTGTAGGAGAAACTTCAAACACTTTCATGATCAGCTGCTGCTCGCGGGCACCTCAGGGAGAGCGAGGCCAGGAACAGCCCCTGCTGGGACCGGCGGTGGAGCGAGCTTTGCTGCCGCCTCTCCCGC
>NW_010159636.1:17790-51803 GCF_000695765.1 Mesitornis unicolor
AGGCGGGGGCGGCGGCGGATGGGTGCAGCCAGCCGCCCCCAGCGCCACGTCAAGGGGATCCCGGCTCTGTGGTTGCCTGTGGTCCTGGCCAGGCATACTGACGTACGTGGTGCTGCGCAATGTTTACGCCAGCTGTAGTGCAGAACCAAGGGGAGACATTTGAAGGCTCATTGGGTGCAGATTGATCGAGGTAACTCCTTGGGCAGGTGACAAAGCGGGGCAGAAACTGGCTCTCTGTTTGCCATTTTGGTTGGAGGTGAGGTGGATTTCCAGCGCTGGAGAGCAACCCCACAGCACCCATCGCAATGCAGGCACACAAGGAAGACCCAGCTGCAGGTAGATATGCCAGGATTTGAGAATCAGAAAAGGACAGGCAAAAAACAATTTCAAAAGCCTTCATAGAGCAATTGCAGTTGCCTGGGATGGCAATTTCACAGCCAAGCAGGCACCCAGCACCCCTCCGAAAGCACGAAGTACCTCCCCTGCCTGCACAGCAGCCGTGGGCAGGTCAGCCTGAAAAAGGGTTGGGTGTAAATCCCTTCCCAGGGGTCTGAGTCCGCACTGGCCTAGGGTTTTCGAGCCAGGAGGCTGGAGCAGATGAAGACTTCAGAGCGCGCTGCTCAAGGAAATGACTTCCCACCCACCTCTATGCCACATCATTTATTTCTTCAGCAACACAACCTGTTTTTGGTTTATTTGCACTCAGTAGGCAAGGTGGCAGCTACTTTCACTAGAAAAAAAAAATGGCCATAAAGACATCCCTGTCTGCACAGTGTTGTTTCTAAGTGCAATTTCTATTAGCAGTGGAAAAGAATACTTCAAAGCCCTATGTCCTTCACTATTCCCTATGCAGTACAACACCGTGCTGGGTGCTGCGAGATGGCTACGCAGAGAGAGGCTTGGCCCAAAGTACATTGGGTGTTTAAAACTTCAGAGTAGATATATTTTTAGTTAATTTAATTTTGATTTTGGTAACCAAAATTGCTCTCTGACCTGCCTGAGGTGAAAAAGTGCCTTACAGAATGCATAACTTGCTACTCCCAGGGTCAACTGTTCATTAAAGTTTCTAACTGGGGAGGTGCAGTTTTCTTCCTGCGCGCTGCATTTCAGGCGAGAAAAAGCTTTTGCATGCCTTAAAAATAAGAAAAACCAAACCGATGTGATTATCTACAAATAAACACTGCAAACCAAACCAATAAATACAGATGATGCTCTCAAAAAGCTTAATCATTTCAGGTCTCCTTGTAACTTTGCTAGCTTTTAAATGTCACACTAAATATCATTTCTCATCTATTTCAGGATGACAATTTGTTTACTACCCACCCTGGGGCACGCTGCCAGGAGCCAGCGCTTATTCTCTACTCACTGCAAGATTACACCTTCGGGAAATGTGATGCAACTTGCAAATTCTCCTTCATCCGGCTTCATCCTATTCTGTGTAATTTGATTTACGTAGAAAATAATTAATTGCTGTCGTTGTAGCTTTCGCTCCGTCTGCACGGCTGAAAGGTGCAGGTTGGCTCCGGGGCCGGGCCGGGCTGCGGAGCCGTCCCAGGGTCTGAAACGCTCGCAGTTTGTAAACTCAACCACTGATTCAAGAGATATTACATGTGCTGATGCTAGACGTTATATGGTGACCCACATTTGGTGCATTTTTTTTCATGTTATAAAAAGTTATCTTTAATTTCCCCATCTTCTGAAAGTCAAGAACAGCACATATGCGCAAACAGCCTGTAAAAAAGCGTTGTGGCTTCCCAACGAGGATTTCATCAAAGGCAAAGCTGGAATAGCATTGGAAACAAGACAGTGGTTCGTAGAGTTGTCCAAAATCAGGCCCTGAAAAATGACAGAAGAGACCTGAAGTTGTTTGTATCACCTCAATTAAAGCATCCACTGAACCTTACGAGTTCTGACTTTGTCCCTTAATGAAGTGATTAGCCCCTGGAAATCCAACTTGCCCATCAGCCGTGCCTGGCTCTTTCCATTGACTCCATCCGTGTCCAGCGATGCCATCCCGTGCCTGTTGTGGTGGCCGCGGCTCCAGCCTACGCTGCTGCCCTTCATTTGTGTGGTGACTGTGGGCAGCCAACCTTGGCTTTGATGCTGGAAAACAAGAGAAAAAGGAGAAAAAAAGCATGGCTTTGGACGCAGAACAGAGCAACATTTATGGTCGAGGTTGCACTGAGGGTTTCTTTAGCTGGCTCTGTGTTCTGGTGTCATCATCCAGAGATGCAGCCATGGGAAAGGCCAACCGACACCAGCCCAGTGTGCATCTTCATCCCCCAACCGCTCCCCCATGGTGGGGCAAGAGGAGCCTGATGGGGAAAATTAACCCAACTTAACCGCTTGGATCATTTTTCTGAATTGGTTGGGAACTGATTTGGGGTGGCTTAAACGATGAAGTGACCCACGGGGTTCACATGGATCCTGGTTCACCCCGGACATGGTGTCCCAGCCCCATGCACCCCCTCCCTTAGCTCTGGGGGTGATGAATCAGCAGAAATTTCCCGTATTATTTTGCAATCACCGCTGGGTTCAACACTGACCACAGCCCACGGCGCTCTGAGTGAGCCATTTCAGTTCCCTTTGGGCTGATGATGCTCCCGAAGGGCTGTGACCCCCTCTCCCGCCCGAGCCCCCGGCTCGACGCCGCTTCTCAGAACTGGGCTCCCATTTCTGGCTATTGTTTTCCACCCACGCGAGCCGAATTGATGCATGTCAGCTTTTCCCATCATTACGTTCATGTTACCGTATCAATACTCTGGCAGATTGATTTTATCTGCCTTTGGGGGCAGTGACACACGCTCTCCACGCAGGGTTTACAGACGCAGGGTCATCCCAGCCTAGGAGCCCCCACTCCAGCAGCCCCCTTATCCCCCATGAAGCCCCCGGGACCATGGCATCGCTGCTGGACCCCACACCAGTTCACGGGGTTGGGACCACAGACATCTTCCCAGGGGCCGCAGCGCATCCTGCTCTGGCAGCTTGGCACCGTCACCATCTTTTATTCCAGGAAAAGCAATTTTTTTGGACTAAGAAAAGCAATGAAAGGGGGATGCTCCAGCCCAGTCCTGCCACTGCAACGCTAGATCTTGCAATACAAAACCAATGCGGTGAAATGAGAAGGGATTGGTTTGAAATGTGAAGTTCGAGGCTTCCTTGGGCTATGCAACACCTTGACTTTACTGGAAAAAAAGCTTTATGCATGAAGTTTGAATGTTTCTACATTTTCTAAATGAATTTAACAATTTACAACTATTTACAAGCCCCCAGCCAGGTATGAGGTGAGAGCTGGGGCTCCCCTGGACAGGGTTTGCCCGAGCTGGGGCAGCAGCACCGTGGGCTCCGTGAGGAGCCGCTGGCACCGAGCTGCTGTGCCTGTGCTTGCGGCAGTGCCTGGGCAAAGGCATTTCAGAATTTGGGGAAAAAAATGAGCCATTTTGGCAAGTCAGCTTTTTTTTTCCCCCACAAAATTCTCACTAACTGCATGGTTCGGCCATGGTGGGAAATAATTGCGGGGTCGTGTCTGTGCTTCTGCTCAAGGATGTGATGGTTTGGATCCCCGAGTTACTGATGGTTTTCTGACGTCTTCTGGGATGGTGTGGGACAACACCATGGGGTGGTGTGGAATGGTGTGGGACATCATGGGATGGCGTGGGGCAGCATGGGATGGTGTAGGATGCCATGGGATGGCATGAGACGGTGTGGGACGTCATGGCACCCGGGGCTGAAAGGCGCCGCGCCGAGCTGGGCGCTGCAGGAGCCGTCCTTGCAGGGCGGGATACGTGCTACAGAGCTGAGCAAGTCCTGGTTAAAACCCAAACACCCACACGGCAGAAAAACCCCTCAGCTACTTCTTCCTTTACATGCAAGAGCATTTTTTTTTTTTTTTGGTCTTTGCAGATGTTTAACATCTTGATAAAAGATTTGAGGTTTTCTTTTCTTTGAAGTCTGATTTTGGCTACTTGAGCTTGCCAGAGTTGTTGCCATTATGGCCAAACAACGTGAATCTTTTTCCGACACACAATTCAGCTGTTCCTCTCCGACAGCCCCCATGCACTGTTTCCTTCCTCAAGATGCTGCTGTCATCACCGGCAATGACCAAGCTGTGGCACAGGGTCCCGGCCCGTCCCCAGGGCCACCACCAGGGAGAAGGGTCCATATGAGGGGACAGGGTCCTCCACATCAATGGGGAAAATAGCAAGGGGTCAGGGTGCCCTGGAGAGCGGCGCTGGGATGCTCCCAGCTGCATCCCATGATGGTGGTGCCCCTGGGGCATCCCCCATGAGATGCCAGCATCCAGGGCAGGAGCTGTTGGTGTCCAGCCACATGCACCCCGGAGCTGGTCCTTCTGCGTAACTCCTTGTCTTTGCCATGGTGAAGACAAGGAAAGCTTGGGCAGATATTTCTCTGCACAGAAATTCATGGCTTGACTTCATTCCCAGCCTTGCAACGCACTTGGTTCAGTCGCGCACACTTTCATGGTTTTCCACATGCAGCACGCTACGAACACGCTCGATAGTAAATAGATCCTCAGGCATCAAAGAGAAATGCTCGACTTCTCATGCCACTATCTCTTCATCTATCAATTAGGTGATTAAAATCTGCCTGGTAGCTGAATAGCAGATAGCGTTGGTTAAGGGCGAAAAGTCTTCGCTGTCATTACATAATGCCCTTCTTTGGGGCGAATGGCACTTCCCACTGTCTCGCCTGATCAGCACAGGAAGACACCTATATTTGGTAGTCAATAAAGACTATAAAAATGGTGCTCTACCAAGCAGCGAGGCAGAGAGGCCCTGGCCAGCCAGCCCAGCCAGCACGGGAAGCGCTCAGACGGCGACGACAGGATGCTCCCCTCGCTGAAGGCTGCTTTAGTGCTCCTCTCCCTGCTGCAGCTCACTTCTTGCAGGCCGCTGGTGACCACCTCTGCCAAAGTAAAGCTGTCGGAGATCACCTACCACATCCACCAGTTCAACTCAGGAGTGCAGGTAAATGCTGCTCCCTCTCCTGGCTTCTTTTTTGCTTACAGACCAGAGGAACATTATTGACAATAATAATGATGATGATGAAGATGAAGATGTTCCTTCGTGTTAGTTGCAGCCTAGACTTGGGGTGCTCAGTACTTGACTTGGTGGTACAAGAGGCTGCTTGGTTCAGCCAAGGTGAAGTTTTCCACCTGCAACTGGGCACATTCTGGAAAAAAAGCCTCGGAACAAGGCAACGTCCCCCAGACCTCCTTGTCCAACACACAGAGCTGTGTTGGGGTGACCGGGGCAGCCTGGTGATGGGGACATGGGGCCTGGCACCGTCTGAGCTGCCGAGGGATCCCTGCTCTGTGCCGGTTCATAGCACCCACTGAGCACTCGGGGACCTTCCCCAAAAACTGCTTTGCAAACCCGTGTCCCACCTTCCCAGGAGCCTGTTTTGAATCAATTTCCTGGAACATGGAGCTCAGTGCTGGCAGCAACCGCACACATCTGTGCTGTGTCCCACCAGAGAGGGCCAGGGACGCAGTGCCCCTTTGTGGGCGAGGGCACAGCTGGCAGCTCCGTGGGTACGGTCTCATAATGATGATCTTGCAATAACGGTCTCATAATGATGATCTCGTAGTGAATGTCTTGTAATGATGGCTCTCCCTTGTGTCACCTCTCCAGGTCCCCTGCAATGACACCCGAGTGGCCCAGGTCCCCTTCACAGATCAGACGGTAAGAGATGATGGAGAGAGAGAGAGAGGTGGAAAGCGCATTTATAACAAACAAACACAGCCGTCGCCTGGTGCTCAGCCCACGGAGCACAGGGACCTTTCTTAGTCAGCGAGCAAGAGCTGGGGGCGAGCACACGGCTCGATGCCAGCTGTGGCTGAGGCCCTGTCTCTGGCACTTCTGCAACCGCCACCTCCCCCCAACCCGGCCTTCGGGCACAGCCTGGGGCACGAACCACGGCCCAGGGCTGCCACTGCCACTGTAAAATGAAAGCAGTTTAGGAAATCACTCTGAAACCTCCCACCAGTCCTGGCCACCTTGAGAAGTGGCATTGACTTAAATCAGCTACGTGGTGCCAATAATGATATTTTTTTTTCCCCTATATTTGCCAGCTGTCAGAGCAGGAGCGGCTGTGCCAGGCGGCCATGGCACTCATCAAAGTCACCAGATGCAGGAAAGACTACGAGCCCCTCATCATCAACCTGCAGAGCCTGCATGGCAAGAAGGTAAGCAGGAGCTGCAGCCTCCCCATGCCCCCCACGGCCCCTTTGCCCCATGATGTACCCACGGGATTGATGAAGCCAGGGTTCGTTGTCTTGCCTGGGACAAGACCCAGGCATTTATGAGATAATTTATCTCCCTGTGAAGGGTGTGAATGTCCCCACCAGCTCTGGGCACCTAGGGTTGGTGGCCATGGAGGTCACATTGCCGGGCACAGGGTGCTTGTCCTGAGCAAAGGCCAAATTCCCAACCAGCATTCTCCCAGCTCTTAACTGAACCATTCACTTTGGGGACAGCGGCATTGGAAATGAGCCGCCTGCTCGGGCTGTGAAATCCTGCTGTCAGCTCTAACCTATTTACCCTTTTCCTTCCCCAGAACTGCTCCCTGAGCAACGAGAACGAGCTCTACCTGCGCAACTTCTTGCCGGAGCTGGGGAACTTCACGCAGGGGATGTACAGGCGCCTGCCCACGGCAGCTGCACAGTGAGACGGGCGCTGCTGCTGGCCCCAGCCCAGGGCTGGCTCTCACTGCTGGCAGCTCTTGAAATAGGTTTTGCAGAGTTTGGTTTGTTGGTTTCTTTTGTTCCTTGTTGCACGCACTTCCTCAGCCCTGCCCCAGCCCTCCCAAACCCAGTGCGATCCTCACAGCAGGTCCCAGCACAGCAAATCTCAACGTGGCACCTGGGGTCACTCAGCTGTGATGGGAAGCGTCCCCTTCCCGGCATCACCCCAGCTTTCCAGCCCAGTGCCAGGTATCGGCAAGGTCTCATCTGGACAAGGCTGCTCCCTCACAGCCCTGCCCCTCTTCCAGCTGGCATCAGGTGGGATGCAACCTCCCGGGAGGGATGAGGCCCCTCCAGAGGGATGGATGCAACCTCTTAGAAGGGCTGTGACCCCGCAGAAGGGATGCAATCCCCTGGGAGGGATGGATACAACCCCTCATAAGGGATGTGACCCCCCTGGCATGGATATGACCCCCAGGAACGCTGGCTCCAGGCTTTGCCCGGCTTCTCCTGGATGGGGTGGCCAAGGATGCTGAGCTTTTACCTCGTTCACCTCCTGCAGCGCCTACCAAAACCAAAACCAATTTATCTGCTTCCTGTTGCTCTCAGTGAAGGCAGGCTTCTTCATAATCATCTTCTCTTCCTAAAGAGATCAAAATCTAGGCTGAAATGAGGCATTTTCACTACCCAGTTGCTCCAGCAGCTGGGGGGGGTGGTCAAGTCCCATTGGGAGCTGGGGAAGTGCAGCAGCCAAGAACAAAGCCAGCACTGCCAGAACAGAAAACCTCACCTTTAATGTGCCTTTATCTTGTCAGTGGGCTTTTAAGTTATTAATAGTGAAAACTAGGAGTCTGTAGGGTAACTCTGGATCTAGTGGGTGCTCACTGGCATCACACTTATAGTTTATTTATTATTGTATTTTATTTAAATAACTTATTTTTATACTGCGCAATCTAAAGATTCAAGAGCAAAAAGTTCTCCTGTTGAAAGCTTTTATTTGCTTGAGACCCAGACAAAAAAACAACCACCAGTATTCAGAATAGATGTCTAATTTTTAACTTATATATCTAAGAGTAGTTCTGTAGACCAGTGTTATATTTAAATTACTGCTACCTCATTCTTAGGGATCTGTTATTGCCTACTCGCCTTTCCATGACAACAAGTGAGCGCGTGCTGATTTGTAATTTATTGTTCTTCCCTCTATTTAAAATATTTGTATTACGACAGAGTTAATATATTCAAATTCTCATGTATTTGGATGTCGTCATCTGATTGTATTGTTTCCCTTTCAACTTTGCACTGATGTTCTAAAAGTGTCTCAGGCCTTAAATAATATATAACTGAAAAACGAGCTCTTGGTACCGATGGTTTCTGCTCTCGCTTCCCCTTCTCTTCCCTTGGGCAGTGGATGCAGAGCATTGGGGGGTGCTGCCTCCCCCATCAGCCAGAACGGGGTGGTGAAGGCTGGCATTTTGGGGGTGATTTACACCCAGTCTGCCTTTGGGAGTGAGTGTTCAAGACAGCAAAATAAAACCAAAGTCAATGAACCCACCCAGCGTAGGAAAACACTGGGGAAGGGAAGAGGAGAGGGGAAGAGGGGTGGGAGCCCCTGGTTTGGGTGGTGATGGAGGGGGGCGGGTTGGGGTGCGCAGCGTGGACGGGCAAGGGAAGGGATGGGGACAGCTCATGGGATGAGCGCCCACTCAGGTGCTGGTGGTGGCAGGGACACGGGTAGGAAATAAACAGGCAACCTGGCTGCTGGAAATGGTTATAAATGCAGGAAATCACTATAAATGCAGGAAATAATTGCTGTAAGTGCATGACATTGCTATCAATGCATGTGGTGGGGTGTTAACCGCAGCCCTTGAAGTTGTTCTGGATAAACCCCAGTGTTGTGAGCACCCACACCAGACACCTGCATGAAAACTGCAGCGCATCCCTGCCGCTGCCAGCCAAAATTTACCTCCGGCACCTCCTGGTCCTTCCTCAGCAGCTGCTCTGGATTCACTCCGGTTTAGGCCAAAAAGAGGAGCTGAGGCAGTGGCCCATCCTGGGTAGGATCCTCATGTCCTGGGGAGAAGCTGCAAACCACAGAGCACGAGGAGGAGTAGAGCTGAGGACACATTTCTGTGTTCCCCAGACACCTGGGAAATGGCAGCAGGGTCATGTCCTGACCCACGGCTGGGACGCCAGAAATGACCGCGCAGGGGCCAGAGCCGTCCCTCGATGGGGCCATCGCTGCCATCGGCCGCATCCCACCCTGGGGAAAGGACGTGGGAATCTTTTCTTCACCAGCGACTTTCCCATTGCACCCTGATGCACTTTTCCACGGTGATTCAGCCCGAGTACCTCAAAGGTTACATTTTTCTGCTCATTTAGCGTTTTTCTGTTCACTCACTCCAGATTTAGAGCTTTCCGCTGTGTCTATGGGAACGAGACCACCACCAGCATCACTTTTAGGCACGGAGCCTCCCACCACCACCCATCCCAGAGCCGTGGGGTGGCTCTGGGCATCCCGGCAAGGAGCCGGGTCCCGTGGCCACCATCCGCAGAGGCTACCGCCACCACGCAGGCCCGTACCCGGAGCGCGGTCGCTTATCTGCTCCCCATCGAGAGTGGCGCAGGTAGGAAACGGCGCTGGCAAATCCCTCGCAAAGGGCTTTCTGAGTCAGTGGCACCGGCTTCATCTGGGGCATTTCATAATTAGGCAAACAGAGTTACTCGCGGTCGGGCCGCTCCTGGATTAATCGAGCACTCACAGACTCTTATCAAGCATCTGATGGCAAGTTGCTATTTGAGTTAGAAAAATACCTATTAGTTATTACAAAACTCCGAAGTTTCCCAGCTCAGCTCGTTTCTCTGCGCGATTTCCTGCGGCGGCGCCGGGCGGTGGTGCGGGTAGTGCCCCCCACCTTGCCCGCACTCGGGCTTTGCTCCGAGGGGGGCAGGATGGGCCAGGGCAGCCTCTGGCTGGCCAAAATACCCCAAATCCCATTTCCCAGCCAGCTCCGTGTCCCTCGCCGTGTCCCCGCAGGGTGCCATGGGCAGGGTTGCACTGTTTCAGGTGTCCCATCGGGCCCCCAGGTCTCCATAAACTCCCACAGCCCCGGGAGGCAGCGAAACTTTCTGTTTCTCTCCCAGTGTGCAGGTTAAGATAAGCGAAGATAGCAAATATTATGCAGATGAAAGATGTTTTGCTTGATTAGGAGATATTCAAATGAAACATGAGCTGGATCGTTAGAGAAAAGAAGAAAAAAACCACGCAGAACTCTGTCATTTGAGCACGGTTGGGTCCGTGGTCTCCTCAGTTCAGCCACTTTCACTTCATGGTGCAGAGAAAGTCCTGGGATACGGAGAAATGAAGAATCCCCAAAGCGGGCAGTTTACATCTCTTTCCTTCGTGACCTGACTTCTACAACCGTTATCTTACGGTGGAAATTTCCTACGTTGAAACGTAATGCAAGATCAGAAGAAAATCTTGACTTTTACAAAAAAGATCTGTTGTCCTAATTGGATAGGAGCAACTTTGGAAAGTGCAGATAAGGGAAAAATAAGTTTTTCCTACAGGTTCAGCAATTTTACAGCCATAAATTGAGATGTGTCTTCCAGAAAAGCACACACAGGTATAGATCACCAAAATATCCAGAAACTGCAAGCTCCAGGGGGTCGATCCCAGCAGGCCATGAGCATCCCAGGCCCCATCCTGCTCGCCTTCCTGGCGCTGTTGGTCTGCCAGGGCCACAGGGCTGCCCTGCTGCCCACCTCCAACTTGCTGAAGGAGAGCATCAGGCGGCTGAGCACCCTCCTGGAGATGAAGGTAGGGCTCAAACTCTCCTCATCGATGGCAGGAACCGATGCTTTCACGAGCGATGCCGAGGCGAAGGAAGGTGCTGAGCGTGCGGTGCAGGGTTCTCGGGGGCCGAGGGCGGGCGGATGGACGGACAGACCTGTGTCTGTGTGCACATGGCGGGCAGGATCCGCGTTAGCAGTTTCTCGAGCCTGATCGCTCCTCTCCTTTGTGTCTCACTAAAGGTTTCCTGTGACAAGATGAACGTGACCAATGTTTTTGCAGGTGATGAGGTAAGAGAGAGGAAAGAAACCAAACCCAACCCTATCTGTCCTTGTTTGAAAACAATCATACGGGCAGGATGGGCACTGGGAGAGGCCAAACGAGAGTGCGGGGCGGGCGGGATGCACTGGGAGTCCTGTTCATCCCAGCACGGCACTGGATGGGCACAGGGAGCCCATGGTGAGCCTCAAGCAGCGATGCTGGGCTGCCAGGCTGCTCCCTGCCTCTCCCAGTGCATGGCACCTTCCCACACCCAGCCAAATCGGCATCGGAGCATGGCTGCTTCCCATCCCAGAGGGGCGAGGGAGGCGGGAGGGAATGGGCAGTGTGTGCTCGAGCGGCACACAGGGGTTCTCAAGCTTTTCAGAAAGGAACAGAGGAACTTCTTCCTTCACTTTGGAGCGGTGTGTCACCATCCCACAGCCACCCACGGCCGCCTATCGCACAGCATCTCGTGCTCGGGTTAGACGCACTATCCCTCTTTCCCCTTATCTGGGGGAAGGCTCAGCAGTCAGCAGGAGATTTAATAGCAGATAATAATGCTGATTTTAGCTCTGAAAATTGCTGCCTAAGCCAAGCGCCCTGGCCCCAGAGTTCCTGTTTTCACAGAAAGCCGATGCTCTCACCTTGCGCTGCACAGGCAGGCGGGAGCTGAGGGCTCAGCATCCCCTGGGGAGGTCTTCGCACCCCTCCTACCGCAGGGACGGGCCCTGGGAGTGAGAAATGCTGCCCAGGATGCTACACACCCTGACACCTGCAGACCTGGCTGCGGTTGCTTATTTGACAGGGCCATTTGGGTGGGCTGAGGAGACCTGAGCAGGCAGAGCTCCCAGTGAGCACTGAAAATTGAATCATTTTCTTATTACCAGCACTCATTCGCTCCTCATCTTCGATGTCTCATTGCTACAGGGCTTTATTTACTGCAAGCACCTGATGAATGCAATCTCTCCTATAGACTTTTGTTATTCCTGTAGAGTCTCTACCCCCTAAACCTGTTGCATCCCTGGGGGAGCCCGCAGGGAGCAGGGTCCCACGTTCATCCCCAAAGCGCAGTGCTCTGAACATGTGGGCGCTCGTTGCTGTCCCAAACTCTGCCACGACATTTCACCAGCAGCTGATGGCAGCATCCTCACCAAGGACAGAGATGGGCATTGACATCCTGAGCTACCATTTAGAACAGAAATGTATTATTTGTAGTGGTTTAATCCCCTGCCAATGAAGCCACAACTGTACAAAAGGGTTTCCGAATTTAAAACAAACAGCCACATGCTTCTTTTTGCAGAAAGCCAACGACACGGAGCTCCTGTGCAAAGCCACCAAAGTCACCTGGGAGAGCCGGAGCTGCCACAGGTACCTGGAGGACGTGTCCATCAACCTGTTCCGCCTGGTCCACAGGAAGGGCGCAGGGAGCATGGTAAGGCAGGCTCCCCCCCACAAACCGCGCTGCAGCCCCCAAACTCTCTGCACATCCAACTTCTTCCTCAGTCACCATTTTTCTTCCACCCCGTCCTCTCCCACAGCAGCAGCAGCAGCCGCCAAGACCAGGCTGGAGAACCAGATACCCCCACAGAAAGCATCCTAATGATCTTAACATCCTTCTTCTTTCTGTTCCAGGACTCATGTCTCACGGCAACAGGGAACACTACATCACTGAACAATTTTCTGGTGGACTTACACAGAGTGCTCCAAAGATTAGTAAAAGACCAGAGCTTGAAGTGAAAACACACAGCCTGGTTTTTTTATTATTATTTTTTAAACTATGACAACACTGTATTTTTTGAAGATTATTTATAATAATTCTTTAAATAAATGTATTTTTGGACTAAATTTGCTGGCACTGCCTAAGATGTCTCTTGGCCAGAAACTGGAGAGCACAGGAACGTGTTTGAGAGCTGGAAGGTGGCAGCTGGAGCAAGGGGCACTGGGCTGCAGGACCCAGCTGGCAGCACCATGAGCAGAAACACCTGGAGGGGCTCAAGAGGAGGCCAGGGCTGGGACACGGCCCCAGGGTTAAGCCAGAAGCAATGGGGACCAGGCTGATGGCAGCAGCTGGACACTGCAGGGCAGGGAAGCAAGAACAGGTATTTTCTGCCCATGGTCGTGACTGGGTGGGAAAGCAGGGCCACATGGTCAGGATAAAACTGGGGCTTTAGAAATAAAGGGGTTAAAAACCATGAAGGCAAAAGTAAATTTTGTTACTTTGCCATAAAAGTTGCAAGAAATACACGGGGCTACAGCGAATGGAGTCCACCAACATAAGGGTGGTGCTGGCAAGAGTTGCCAAAACAGAATTTGTCCTGCTATGGTGTCATGGCCTGTACTAACAGAAAGAAAGCAGGTCCAAGCAGAGGAAAAGCCCAAGAGAAGGTGGACTGGAGAAGATACAGGGCCTGCCTTCTGTGAGCCGTGAACTCAGCGTATGATGAGCTCAGAGATGCCAGGTCTGTAGCTCAGCAGACCCCTGGTCCCCCCTCACTTTAGGGTCTGGCATAGCTTTTTGTGGCCTAGGAGTAGAGAGGCTCCAGCAGCAACAGCAGTGAGAGAAACAGCCATAGGGAGCAAAACTGCACCACTGTAGGTATGACCATAGCCTGCTGCAGAGCTTGGGGGGGTTAAAGTTTCTCTCACAACAGGGGATGGAGCCTGGCAGGTATTTGGGTGTCTAATTTTAGAATTTACTCTGGCACAGCGTGGGATGGTGTCATGGAAAGTCCCAGGACTGCACAGGGTTTGCTTCGTGCATCAGCTGAGTCAGTCCTCAGGGGAGCCGTGAAGTTCACAGACCACAAAAAACCTGTTACCTACTGTCTGAGCAGGCTGAAAGGGCTTCCAGAGGAGGAAATGCACTGCAGACCTATACAGATTACACAGCAAAGGCAACAGCTGAACATTTCCAATTAGTGAAGGTAAATTCACCAACCTGAGGTTTGGCAGCAATGGGGGTTCCCACACCTCCCCCAAACTCACTCCTCTAACTGCTCCAGTGCACCAGAGCTGCCCAGACCGACACAACTGACTCAGCAGAGTTAGAAAGATGCTGCATGTATCAAGTTATTGGAAAAAACATGCACAGAGGTGGAAGTAGGAATCCAGAATTTTATTTCACGGTATGAACATGCTCCAGGGCCACAATACTGATATATACAGTGTAATGAAGAAGGTTTAATCATAAACCAAAGAATAATCAGAAATAAACTGAGTTAGAAAACCAATAAATAGGAAGACAAATGATACAAACAGACTAGCAGTTCTTCCTATGTACAGCACTGGCTAAGCAGAACTGTTGAGAAAGGTGAAAGCTGGACGTGTGCAGTGTCGTCAGTGAAAGGCACTAAGGACCATTTTCCCCTCCTCTTAAAGAAAGGATCAGGAACAAGTTAACTATGAAATCATTCATTTACACAACATTAAACAACATAAACCCCGATGTTAAGGTCAATGTTCTGGAATGAGGGGAATCTTCTGGTAGCAAGATGTAAAGATGAGCACACACAATATACCGGTTAAGGTAGAATGATTTTTGATAAATACTGTAGAGCATGTCCTGACCTGGGATGAGAATGGCTGTGTTAAGCTCTTAAAAAAACCCCACACAAACCAAACGCCCTCAGCATTAACACACGTTATGGACCCATCAGACATTCAGATTGCCCAGGGCTACAGAGAGGGCTCATGTGGTAAAGCTGCAAGCCAGACTCCCTGGTTTGCAAAGAAAGTTCCCAGAAATCCAACAAAACACTGGGTAAGAGGTAAGCCAAGCTGACAGCACCGTGCCCATGGTAGCGTTCCACGTAAAATAAAGCCCTCTGGCAAGAGCAGATAATTTGTTCTCCAAGCCCCTGCAACAGGAGGTTACAACCAGTTTCTCCTATCTGCCAATTACAAAGGTTTGCAAGCAATTATTTAGTGTTTTCTCTGCCTCAAGGCTCACTTAAATGTGTAGAGTATTATTGTTTTCAGCAGCAGGACTGTAACATCAATTACATTGTAAAGCATATGCCTTTATAGTTAGGTTTTAATAGTTTAAATGTAGTGTCATGGTTCACAGTGGTATCTTTAAGCCACTGATGTTCATCAGGTACATAACACACGACAACCCAACTCTACCCAAGCACATTCAAAGTACAGTCAGGTCCTCAAGAGCAAAACCAGCTACAGCTTAGATCAGAAAACAGCTCTGAGTGTTCACCTCTAATTGCTAGGCCAGAGAAAACAAACGCCAGTGTTTGTATGAACTTAGGCGACACTCCCTCTCCCCAAAACAGAGGGCAGTGTGTTCTCCTAGGTCATGATCCTGAAACACATTTAAAAAACAAAGCAAAACAGGGAAAAGCTAAAACGCATTGAGAATAGCACTGAAGATATCGCCAGAGCAAAACACATCCATCCAAGACAAGTTTTCACTATTACAGATCCTGCTACAGAGCGAGAAAGATCAAACCAGTTAAGCATCAGGGCTACCAACTTTTGGCTACTCTACGTACTTCACAAGAACATTCTGGTAATTGCAGATGTGGCTACGAGCAAGAGCTCAGGACACCTCAGGAGCTCCCTTGTCCTTTCTGTCATGCTTAAGGACTCAATTTCTCCTATGGGTAATCACAGCTTTTGTGAACCTCCAGGTAACACTGGCATTAGGTGGAGTTACAGCCAATTAACACCAACCTGGCGTGGGAGCTGTTAAGATGCCTGCACTGATCCCACACGATCCAAAGGAGATGCATTCTCTCTGACACTAAAGCAACGTATTAAAGTGATACGTGTCTATTAGCAGCATAAATATCAAAGGAAAAGAGCAGCCACCACAAAGAAATGGTTATCAGAGACCAGAATTGTTTTTTTTCCCCTCTCAGAGCACAGCCAGAAACTTGACATGATACAGTCCACACAAACAGCAGCAGCTATTTCAGGAGATGTTACTGTTCTGGGAAAATTGGGCAATTTGTGCCTGCTGTAATACAGGAGAGTCAGATTCACCCTCAGTGTAGAGCACTGCTCCAGTGCCCTTGTAGCCACAGTCCCAAGGCTGAAGCCAAGTCCTTGTATGACAGCGCTCCCCTTAAATAATCTCTGCTGTTCAGATTACAAAACAATTCACATACGTTAAAAAAATTCCATCTCAGAAGCATAAAAAGCAGCCAAAGCAATGCTGCAACACAGCTTAAAAGGAGGGGAAAAAAGCTCTTTTGCCTTTGCATCAAAGGCCTCGCTCTCCACAGTGCCAGCAGATGACACGCAAATAAACAAAAATAAAAGCACTACTTCAACGCGCTTGTTTTCTGTTGCACTTAAACAGAGCATGGTCCCTCCCCAGAAGTCTCAGACTTTTGTAGTTCACATTTCCCCTACCCAACTACTTTTTGTACAGCAAGACAGCAAACGAAGGGAAAAGGACTGTGTATTTGATACACAACAGCATCGGGTTAATAGCCACAGTGAGGAATACTTAAATAAAAGGGTTTGGTGCTCTTAATGCAAAGGTTTGCAGCAACCACATTCAAACACAGATCAGTGCAACAGAGGACAATAGTGAAAGCTGCTGGTTATGTGCAAAGCAGGGCATAAAATCAGGTTCACCAGCCTTAAGTTTTAGGATTTCATCAACCGTTTTGAGCTAACAAGTCTAGCACTTAAAAACACATCTAGAACCCTTGTTTTCTATACATTTCAACAGGGATTGCCAACAACAGTTTCCCTGCACAACACGTTTAACACATGGAATTTCACAACCATCATATATACCAGTTTAATATTATGTTAATATAACATACAATATACGGGCAACTAAGGAAAAATACATTATTTTAAAAATAAAGCTCCATACCAGCAAGGTATGGATTTTATAGCCATGTCAAACTGTGCCATCTCTTGAATCCCATATTCTGGCCAAACCTTACACACTCACTGACTTTTACGGCAATTCTGAACAGGTCACACCTACTGCAGCAGAGAGTCAATGACGGCTCCTGGCTTTGCCGAACGTTTTCTGTTTGGAGAGCAGAAAGGAAAGGGAAAAATAACACCATCCACACATCATTATGCTGCCTGGGAAAGACGGGGACCAGCCACATTTTAAGTCAAAACTACAACACATTAATCTTCCACAAGCATCTGTCAAAACCAATCAACCAAAAATAACCAAGAAAACCCATGCTGAAATCTCTACCAGCAGCACGTTACTTTATAGCAACAACAGTACCAATGTATCAGATGTTAAACTGAACCACAGAAACACAGTAAAATAAAGCAAGTAGTCAGAAAAGGGGAATGCAGCAAAAGAACATCAGAAAAATCCCCAGACACTTCTTTCTGGACAAGGTTTTACTGCAGTAAAGAGATTTCAGCTTGGATCTATTGTACTTGGCACTGGTAAGCTTTACACCATGCCCAATTTTAGTGTTTTGTCTTTTCATTAAGCAAATGTTTGAAGACTTACGGCAAGTTTGTATGCACAAACTTAAGCCTTCCCCTGGGTAAACTCCCCATTACATATAGATACTCCAAAGTTCACCTTCTACCCGTCTTGGGCCTGGATCTTCCTTTCGAAGTCCTCGGCCGCTCCAGCTTCATCAGAGATTGCCTCAAGCTTTCTTCAGTGTAAGCTAAGTAAACATGGGAAAGGTCCACTTCAAAGGGCTAAAAAACCAAACAAAAAAACCCCACAAAACAAAAACATCAGAATCATTTTATACACTGATCAACGGTGCTTTTGTAGCACTAGAAAGACTCATCTCCTCAGAATAAAACTGAAATTGGACAGTTTCCCTATAGATACACAGTGGCAGGCACAGACCTGCACAGTTCAATACACGCTTATAAAAAGTCACTCACATCTTTTTCCTTTTTATCCAGGACTGGTGTCTGTTTCCTCATGTTGTTTCCCGTATATGCAACACATTTCTTAAAGAAAAAAAAGAATCACAGAATCACAGAACGTTAGGGATTGGAAGGGACCTCAAAAGCTCATCCAGTCCAATCCCCCTGCCGGAGCAGGAACACCCAGATGAGGTTACACAGGAAGGCATCCAGGCGGGTTTTGAATGTCTGCAGAGAAGGAGACTCCACAACCTCTCTGGGCAGCCTGGGCCAGTGCTCTGTCACCCTCACTGAGAAGAAGTTTCTTCTCAAATTTCAGTGGAACCTCCTGTGTTCCAGCTTGTATCCATTACCCCTTGTCCTATCATTGTTTGTCACCGAGAAGAGCCTGGCTCCATCCTCGTGACACTCACCCTTTAAATATTTATAAACATGAATGAGGTCTCCCCTCAGTCTCCTCTTCTGCAAACTAAAGAGCCCCAGCTCCCTCAGCCGCTCCTCAGAAGGGAGATGCTCCACTCCCTCGATCATCTTTGTAGCCCTACGCTGGACTCTCTCCAGCAGTTCCTGTCCTTCTTGAACTGAGGGGCCCAGAACTGGACACAATATTCTAGATGTGGAATATTCCAGAAGTCTGTTAGTAAAATTTACTGGGCACAGTAAAACTGACTGCAGCTTTATCAATTTGCTTCCAAGCTCATTGTAACTCCCGAGAAGTTTGTGCTATCATCAGCTCGTACACGAGCCAGTCTGTTAGCTTACCAGCTGCCATTCTCCAATGTCTTCGTTCCAGTGAACGTAGTTTTCAATCATTTCCTGGAAGGAAATTAAACCAGTAACTGTTAGACTTGCACACCAGGTGCCTTTTCCAGGACATACATCCCTAAAGGCCTGGACAAGCTGTCCAAGAACTTTCTTGACCATTTCAAGCTGTTTTTATGAGGATATGTTCACATTTAGTGTGTTCAAAACCACCTAGTTACACTCTGAAGACTACAGAAGAGGAAAATATCATGCCCAAAATGTATGCACTGGAGTTCTCAACTAAAGCATGGGTTACCCATTATGCCAGTACCATCAAGATAGCAGTTACCACATTGTAATATGGAAAAAAAAAAGATTAAGGGAAATAGCTTATGTATTTTTCAATTAAATACTGTGCACCATATTTAAGCCCAGCCAAGCAGCACCTGCTCAGCTGAGCCCCAGCAAACAAGGCCTCACAGCAATGCACACCAACTCATCCGTGCTACAAGTTGGCAGACAAGTTGCAATCAGTTCACTGTCAATAGGTCATGAGGAGAAAAGAAGCCAACTCGTAACATTTGTTGGGCAGAAAAAAGTCAGAGAGCTTGGTGTGTGTAGCACAACCCTACATGAAAGGCTTCAGTTCTTCTTGTCTGTACCTGGTAGTCCTGAGGGATGAAGTTGTCTATGATAAGCATCTGAAGACGAAGTTCCCTGCTCAGCTGCCGAATATTCTCCAGTAATCCCTCAATCTCTCTCTGATGCTCTTGTTGCAGATCTGCCATCTGAAGACAAACCAAGCATTTGAGAGGAGTCAGAGCTAGCTTAAGACATGGTAACTGTCTAAAAGACTCTTCTGCCTACACAAGGTTTTTGGGAAAGGAAAGCAAACTCTGGTTACAAGTACTAGAATATTTATCTCTGAAGAATAAACCTCTGAAACGTTCCAGCTCAGAGATGGCTGAAAATAGCTTTAAGTTCTCAGTTTCATAAGAATGAAACCAGCCTAATACCAATCCGAGCCCAGCACCAGCTAAGAGCAGGTGAAGAGTGTGCAGACAAGTTATATCCCTGGAAAGATTTCACAGAAAATATGATCCCAAAGACAAAATGCACTTTACATGAAACAGGGCATTGACCCAATGTGACTGAGGAAGAGACAACAAGGTCGACAGGCAGAAAGGACAGACAGCAAAGAGCAGAGGAGTATTTGGGCTGCTGCAAAGCATGAGACTGGGCTGCCAGCAAACAACTTTTATTTTTTTTCAGGAATAATCAGGGTTTTTTTTCCTTGAAGTTCTCAATATCAGGGTCTCACACATTATTCCCTCAGCCTGGCTTGTGGAAAAGCTTTACATCATGCCCCTGTGCAGCTCTGACAATCTTTTTGAATTATGTGAGCTAAACAAACAGCATAGAAAGACATTTCTAAACATACAGCACTTTTTCCAGTGTTACAAAGCTGAGTGCTTACCCTTCCCAGTCTCTCACATCATCCCAGGCTGAGGACTTCAGACACTAACCTCCGATTTTGCAGCCATAAGCATGGTCCAAACTTTCTTCAGCTTCTTGGTTTTCCCCTGTGCTTCCTCCTGGAGGCTGGTGTACTTCTCCTCGATGTCCAAGCGTTCTTGCTGTGCACAACATTTAGCACAGACATTCTCACATTAACATGATCAAAGAAACTATCTGCAATAGTATGAACAAGAGGAGAAACTGCTGGGACAAAACAAAGCATTTGCTAAGGGCACAGAGAGCCGAGGCTGGCTCAGACCCACAGTGATCACACACTGGCAATGTGTGGCCTCCACAGTGGTTCACTTCTGCTGTGCTTTCAGAGCAGAGCCACTTTTCATCACACATGCAAGGCCAAGGCAATGTGCTGTGTCCCACCACTGTTACTCTCAGACAGCTACAGCTTATAACCCCACCTCCTTCTCCTCAAGCTCCTTGCGAAGCTGCTCTGCTCTCTTCCTTCGTTCTTCCAGTTCCATATTTGATTCTTCCAGAAGCTTTTCTTGCTCCTCTGCTTTTGCCAGCAAGTCCACTCCTCCCACGATCACCTTCTTTTCCAGTGCAGAAAGTTTCTCCAGCAGGGACTGGTGCTCCTGTCTAAAGAGACAGGTAAGTGAAAAACTGCCTGTCTTACAGTGCTAGCAAGGCAGCAGGTCCAGCTCAGTTTTCCAGCCCAGACAGCATTCACAGGGCTGGAAAAACTTGTCTTGCTGCCAAGGGCTTAAGTAGGGGTGAGGCAGTGCAAGCAAACACGGGGAGTTCCCTGAGCTCCAGCTCCCATCACTTTCTCACCAACAAAACCAGGTCAGCAGAGAAGTCTCTCCTGCTGCAAGTCTCCTCTGTGAGGGGCTCAAGGCACCAGTGACGTTACGAGACCACCCAAGCCACCCCTTCCCAAAGGGCCCTGGCAGGACATTGATGCCCAGAGGCAGCTGCAGAAATGGAAGTGAATGAACAGAGATCAAAGCAGGGCAGCTGAGATGCAAACCAGGAGTGCTGGCTGCTGTTGGAGCAGCCTCTAACTGCAGGACTGGTCTGTCTGCACAGGCCAGCACGATCTCAGCAGCTTTTCAGCTCCACAGTGGAGAACCTCTACGCTCAAAGTGACATCCTGGTGATGGTGTGTGGCAGGAACTCTGGTTGCTACACAGCTGTTGCCCACTAGCCAAGCAGTACAGCAGTATTGCTGCCCTTCACAGGTCTCCAGGGTTTGCAGGATTCATTTATGTCTCTAGGCTATCTTGCACAACTATATATAGTTAAGAAAGAAGGGGCAAAAGAATAAAGTTTGTATTTTCCATCTGCTCTAAACTCTGACAGCAGGCTAAGCTCCTCTTTCAGTTTGAAAATAGCAAGACCTGATATTCAGTTTATACAAAGTTTGACAGGCACCCCACCATGCATCTCCAGATACCCATGACTGAGTTGTAGACTAAGAAAAAGCCCACACAACCACAAGAACTGCTCAGAGCAGGGTACTCACTGAGCTTTAAGCAAGTCTTTTTCTCTCTTCTCCAGTTCAGCTCTGGCTTTATTTCTTTCTTCTTCCTCCATATCAAGCTTAGTCTCAAGAGCTTTTCTCTCCTCTTCAATCTTTGCTTGCATCTCTACCATCTTATCAGGGGAAACCTTCTTTTTGACTTTGCAAGAGATAGGGAAAGCACGTTAGTTCACAGAAGAAAACAAGACAGCCTGTGTATCACTGCATTTTTTCCAACTTCAGATTCAACAGCTGCATTTAAAAATAAATAATTTAATTAGATATCACCTCCAAGCTGGGCACAGCTCAGTCTTTTGAATCCAATTTTAAGAATGGCCAGTTATCACCAGCTCCTACAGAGAAGGAACGCTATAAATCTAACACTATAACATAATGCCCCCAAAATAGAAACCACACAAAAAACACTCGAAGAAGGAACACTGCTTTAAGAGAAGTCCGAGCTTGAAACTCGGATGTTCCAGCTCTGTAGATTAGGCCAAATGAAGGAAAACAGAATATTGCCTTAACTACAGCTCCAAGAGCTAAGCTACCAAGAGTTAAATACTCAAATTTCAGATTAGCATCCCCACCACACCCCTTGCTTGTTGTTCTCCTTATGGGGTTACCTATTGCACAGTCAGCATGCAGGTATTTTAAGAACACACTACTATGAAAATACTGAGACTAGGGAAATTCAGAACAGCTCTATGAAAACAGGCAATTAAATAAACTTTTTGATGGTATTTGATCTATATAACAGCTACTACCCACAGATTTGAAAGTACTGAGGCTTACTGTGACTTATCAATTGTGTCTTTACAGTGTAACTCCTATTACAGCAAACCAGGTACATTGCATAGAGGTTTACAAAGGAGGTGGCCAGATCAACTCACTGAACCCATCGGCCTGAAGGGCTGGACCCAAACTCTTGTGATTTTGAAACAAAGTGCAAGGCTGCTGCTCTTGGAAGTCACTCCACAAGTCTTGAGTCAACTTTCATTGTAACCCCAAGAGAGCCCAAGGCTGGTGAACACAGAGACGCTCAGGGGTATTTGGAGGGAGCAAGAGCCCAGCCTACGGCATTTCCTCAAATCCACAAGTTTCCCACAGGTTCTAAGCCTCCCTTTATTCACTACAAGCAAATCCTTCATTTTCTTGTTTTGCTCTTCTCCAGACATAAAAAATACCCCCAAAATATAGAATCCAGACAGCTAGAAACTAACAGAAGCCATCGACTGCCAAGGGACTGTTTTTCACAGTGACATAATGCACATGGTCAGAACAAGCTCAACAAAGCTGTTGCTCAACAAAAGACTTCCCTCCAGTCTTCATGGCATTTAGCTTTATCTGTATACATATACGACGTCTAGCAGATAGACAAAACGCACTGTATTTGTAAACGTGCATGTCCATATCTGTATGCACGGTTGTTCATGCATGTAAGAGAACAGAATGAGTTTTGTGGCAAGGCAAGGACTTAAGCATTACAGCAAACAATGTCTTAGTTTCCATCTGCTAAACTTAAGAATCAGATAAGCAGCCTTTTTTTCTGGATCTGTGGTGAAAAAAGTCCTCAATAATTAGTCTGAGTAAGAAGCGTTCTGAAAGTCTATACAGAGACTATCATATAAAAAGAGATAAGCCAGATAAAGGCTTCTTACTGTTAGCACACAGCCCTATATATTCTCAGTTTAGGAGAAAAAGGTGAACTACATCAAGATGTAAGACCCTTTCACAAGCTCTGCACTTGTATTATTAGAAGGAGATGGAAATCAATTACACCAACCTGCTTGATCTTGCATTAAGAGGAAGTAGAAAGCAAATCGCAGAGAGGCAGCATATGCATAAAGAGAGGAGGAAAGAAAACTTATTATTGCTTTGATCATTTTGGACAAAGATCATCAGCATCAAAACAAGCATTAAATTTTTATGCATGTTTCTAGAGTAGAAAACACAGGATAATCACCACTAAAGATACTCTGTTAGAACAAACACCAATGCATCGTGATTTTTATGCTAAAGCAGAGAAAGTTTCTGTACTTCAGAAACTAATACTTTGCATATTCAGGGTAATCTTCAGCTCACTCTTGCATTCTCCTGCCCACTCAATGCAATGCAGAATCTAAATGTAACATTACGAGCCTGCCGCAAAGATCATGCCCTAAGAAACAATTGAAGCAGGTAGATTTCTTCTTCAATGAGAGACTTAATGCTTCCCCCCACCTCCAGATAGCCAATTCTGTTATATTACCTGTAAAATCTTAGCATACAGAAGACTTGTTCTAGGTTTTAACCAAGTTTCCAAGCCAATTCTTTGCGAGATACATGACAGTTGCACACAGGGAGTCTCAGCACAAGATTTCTCCATTTAATGACACAGGGTATTAGTAGGTTAATTTGCAGTAACTGGTGCTTCCATAGAGGTATATAGCCAGTTTGGGTTATTCAAGCAAGTGCAGCAAAAAAGGCAGGACAGGAAAGGGATAATGAAAGACACCACATGCAAGAGGGCCACACTTGAGGACAGTTAATATCCCAAACCACACGGAGCCACACTTATCCTAATCACCAAAAGCCCAGGACAACTTCTACAACAGAGCTGTCTCCAAACTTGTAGGAGATGGACTCTGCCACATCAGCAGTTTGCTATTAACTGTCCTCATCCAAATAAAATATTCAGGTTTCAAGCAAGCTTTGAAACAGCAAGTTTGAAGCAAGCAGATTTCCAAGCCTACCATCGTGATCCACCAAAGGTCTCCCTCACTTTGTGACCCTTCTTAGCCCGCTACCACGCTTTCTCTGAGCTGATGCTGTCCACTAACGTAACTGGTATAAATTTGACTGATGTATAACTATAGAGCAATACCTTCCAGACTCTCTCCACACAGAGAGGAGAGTGGACTGCATCTATACAGGATAACCACAACAGTGGGTGAAATCCCTGCAAGCCAGGTCCTGAGATGTGATTTCTTTCTTCAGTCAGCACTCAGTGACTGCAGGGTTTTTAAAGGGACAGAATCTCTCTGACCAGGAGCAGACCAGACTTGCCTCACTGCCAGACCAAAACCTTGAACCCTTGTTCCTCTGAACAAAGTCCCACAGTGACCAAGAACTTAATGTTATGGGGTAATTAAAAAAATAAATTAAATAAATAAAACCCAACCACCACTGAGGATTTTCTTTTTAGGATTTTCTTCCCTTTTTTTAAAAGTATCTGTCAAAACAAAGCAAATGAAGCAAGCACTGTCATGTTTTCTTTGCAAGTATAAACCTGGTGTTGCTCGATTGTTGACTGCTTTGTTCATTTTCTCCAAAACTAACTTTGGGAAGGCGGAGTCCAACCTAACACAGCACAACCCATTTCACCTGTCCGGCTGTCATTTTTATGGGAGTTGCTACCATACGAGTTCCTAAAAATGTTAGCTCAGACTTTTTCCTGATATTTTAGGGGAAGTATTCAACACAGAAGTTGCAAACTGGTTTTTTAACCTATTATTTCTCAATCTTCTTCAAGCAGCACACTGAATTGCTTTCTGTTCTCTCACATACCTGGCTAACGGTGTGCATATCGAACGACTGTTTCAAGCATGGAAGCAGCAAAGGAAAGGCATGCTTTAGCAGAGTTAAAAGCTCAGGTTTATCTTTCCAACAGACATAGCGGGAAGGAGTGCGGCATCGCAAAATGGAGTGTGCACATTATGGAAAGGCCAAAGCTTAAAGGACTTAAGAGCTCCCACTCACTAGTGAAGGACTTATCCAGAGGTTTCTCTATGACAGAGCATGTGGAGTCTGAACTACTGCTGCTGCTACTGCCTGGAAAACAGAAATGCGTCCCACAGAAAAACCCAGAGAGGAAGAAACATGCAGATGGGAAGTTAGTTCTGAAGGAAAGAAACCCAGAAGGGAAAGCAACTAGTTCAAAAAGGCACAAGTTCCCATTAGGAAGCATTTGCTAAAATCCCTCCCAGACTCAGCTTGCAAAGCCACCATTTCCCAGCACAAAATAGCATGCTCAGAAAGACACTTCAGTTAAAACCCATCTTACAGCTTAAACCAACATGCCAAGGCAGCTTCCATTTCAAGCGACAACAGCACAGAAAACCAGATCGTCGTGGAGAAGGCTGTGGATATCTGCAGTAGCAGAGGATTTGGTGACCAGCAGTCCTTTCCAGTCTTATGTACATGGCAATGTGCACTTTTCCCTCTAGAAGGCAGAGCTGGCTTCCACAGGGACAGTTACTGCACGCACTCCTGCTGAGGAGCACCCTTACTTTGGGAACTTTACTAGAGTAGCTTGTTTGGAAGTTGAATGAGTCACAGTTATTTGCCCTCTGCTCCTTTCAAGCAGCATTTTGAAGGTGGTCTCCTCCTGGGAGGTGGTTTGGGCAGGACTTGGTTCTTAATGGAGACAGTGGTCAACCTTTTTGCTTCTAGAAGTTACGAAAAGGTGAGAAATGATGTAAAAGTGTCACAACTATCACCAAAGGTCATTTACGACTCTACTTTACTTGGACAGATACCGAAATGAAGAAAGTGCATCTAAGCAGTGATGCTTTAACAGGAATTTTTTTTAAAGAGATGTGGGTGCTTAAGGACAGGAAGGCAGTTTGAATGTCACAATTAGTTTACTAGGGAAGCTGGAAGCTGAGGTGTAGCACTGGGCTTGACTTCTCTATTCCCCATGAAGAAACATCAGAGAGGTTCTCGGGGCACAGCATGCTCCCTGGAAGCCACAGCATCCCGCAGTACACAGTGACCTGCAGTTCTAGGTTCAGTGACATCCTTTGGGGTTTAGATGTTTCACAGTAGTTTAACACTGATGTAGGACAAAGCAAACTTCACCATGGGATTTCCAGGGTGCTCCCAAACAAGGGATGTGCAGCTTCCATTCAGCTTTTCAGCTTGCACAAGGCACCCAAAGGTCAAGTTTTTCCTCTAACAACATAAAATAGGACACCAGAAGACTCAGCTACTGAACATCCATAAGACAGACGAATCCTTTGCCTAAACCACAGCCAAAATTCCCCTCCAACCATTCCCATGGTTATAAAAACCACATCTGCCTACCACTGATCTTCATCTTCTTCCTCCCACCTCCATGAGCAGGGGAAGTTCCACACCACCAGTCACAAGCCATACACAGCCACCTTGCGGCAACCAGGAAGCCACCACAACAGAGGATGTTACCACAAGCACAGCTACCCAAGTGGAAGCAGATACTACAGAGGTTCAGAGCTGTCCATCTACAGAGACAGCACCAAATAGCTTGGCTTCTAGGAGAGGCATGATAATTGCAGCGGCAGTAGGGCAGCTCTACACCTTTTCCCCATCTGGTTCTGGCTACAGTTTCTGACACCGGCTGCTGGACAAGAGGAGACTGGTGGCACTGACAGGAATCTCTACTGCCTTACCCCGCCGTTTCTTCCGCTTCTCCCCATCCTCTCCAATCTCCCCTTCGTCATCTTCATCTTCCTCTTCAGATTCACTGGTCTCAGAACCAGATATTTCTTCCCCTGGAACAGAAGAGAGTGGTTTTGATGTGCTTTCCTTCGCCTCATATCAGCTTGCTACTGTTGACAGTAGCATTTGTCCAATTACTGAAGCATGAAGCTACAAAGTTTTCCTAGCAGATGTCTCCACAGCTCTGAGATAGAAGGGAAAGTGGTCAGATGAACAAAGTTCACACAGACTTGCTACTTAATCAGACACCTGTATACACGAGGCTAAATGGCTGAACAGCCAGTTTCACAAAAGTTTCATTGTTGCCATCGCAGACACCAAATGTTTCAGGCTGAGTTTCGAAACCAAACTGAGTAGAATCCAACAGTTAACATTTAACATCCTGGCCTCCCAGTAACAGTAGTAAACATAAGGGTGTTTGCTCTGTAGCTTAGAGTTTAAAATTTAAGTGTCCGCCAGGGATGAAACAGCTACACCCACCTCCCAGCTGTTGAAGGAAGAGTTACTGACCATTTCCTCCTTCTCCAGAATGGGGCAGACTCCAAACAGCAAGCAGTGTTAGAGTTACTGCTACAGCTGTTTTGTGCTCCGAGCATCTCTGGAGAGATGTTGTGCCAAGGTCACTATTCAGTACCCGTGCCCTTGGCAGGGTCGTTCAATGTTGTTGTAACTGCAAGGCCGTGCAGTTGCAGGGCTTAAAGAAGCTTCTTGTTTCTCTATGCAGTGTTTGAAAGCCAACCCCAGTTCAAATCTGGCGCATTTTTCTCCCCTCAGAAATGCATCCCTCCTCCTCAAACAGGGAAAACATTTCACCTTTTCTTATGGTACATCTTATTTACCTACTCCATGCCCACTGCCCTTCTGCTCACCCGATGAGCCCAGGCACACGGTAGCCCAGCACAGCAGCCATCGCTCACCCTGGTGCCAAGTGCCACCTAGCGGGCAAGGCCAGGTCCCTGCCGGGCCACCATCAGCAGTACCCTGGGGATACCCCTCTGGAACCCAGCAGGGTAAACAAAACCAAGACACTAACCAGTTACCAAACTGGTGTGACATCTTCAAACAGCAAAGAATGCTCACACTCAAACAGAATGCGCATTGGTACAGAGAGAAACGCTGGGAGGAAGAGGAACCTCACCTTCTTCCAGTTTTTTCTTAAGCTCTTCAATTTCTTTTTGAAACTGGCGGAGTAAAGCATCCTTGGGATCTTCATTAATTCTAGCTTTGTTCTTTATGTTCTTGGCTCGGTTTGCATATCGGAGGGTGCTGATAGTCTCATCATAGTTGTAGTCCGCCGGTCCAATATTTGCACACTGTGACACACACAAGACAGAATTACCAGAGGACAGCACAAGGAATTTCACAGAGACCCATCCTCAGCTCTGCCAATTTCACCCTGCTACTCTTTCTCAAGCTTTCCTGCTTCTTTTACACCAAAGCTGCTTCTAGCTACCCAAGCACAGCTTCTATTTGATCTTATGCACACGTGTACATTTGCACTGTCTTTAGAACCTCATACGAAGAGAGGAAAAGAGAAAAGAAAGAGAAAAAGATGCACACAGAAGGCTCTCAAAGCTGCAAGCAGCTCTGAAATAAAGAGCGAAATGCCAGGCTGTTCTCATGGCAAAGTCACTACACTATCCCAGTAAAACCACAGCTCGACAGCTGGCACTGGAAAGGACATCTCTCAGCTTACCATCATGGTCTTGGAGTTGCCCCCCAGGGAATCCTGAAGGAGTCGTGTCAGTTTGGAGTTACGGTAGGGCACATGGGTGCTCTTGCCATCTACCAGTGCAGAGATAACATTCCCCAGTGTGGAAAGAGAGAGGTTGATCTTAGTAGCTTCCTTCAGTCGCTGCCCTGTGGCTCCAGTTTTTGCCTGTCTTTCAGAACCCTGGAAAGAGAACAGGAAGCAGGAGTTAAAACAGATCCTCTAATACATCTCCTTCCTCCAAAGAGGATCAACGACACATAAAGTCTCACTAGCAGCCATGCCACTAAACACCTCATCTGTTATTAGAGAACCTGGCTAAGTACTTCAGACATTGTTAGAAAGACAAGTCAACCAGGTCTTAATTGAAGCTTTCAGTAGTAACAAATTCTGGACTGCTTAGAGTAACACAGCTAGGTAAACAAGAGATTTTGTCCCCATGAACAAAAATGTTACAAGCAAGCCAGCAGTTATGAAGCTGCTAAGCACCATCTGCAGCGTGCACACACACAAACACACACACACAAAATCCACACAGAAACACCAAGAAAACCAACCCAGAAAATCATCTTGCAAAGACCCAGTTCTGCGGTCCAGAGAGCTCTTTCCAATGTAGCTTATCCATTTAATGATCAATTCATAGAAGGAAAAGAGCCCTTTTACTGGAACAGGCTCTAGCTACACTAAAGACTCTTCCTGGTACCTCTCTGATTTAAGGCCTTGAGTGACCATTTTGTAGAAGTCAAATGTCAAACAGAAGTCTGGGCTTTAGCTATGAAACACAGGAAAAGCCATTTACTGCACCTTCAGCAGTGCATACACAAGCAGCGATGCCCCCCACGCGTTACAGCAGACCTGTCTGGTCCTACTTACAGCAAGATCAACGAGATGCAGTTTGCCCATGCGCACGTGCATGTTTCCATCAACCCCTTTCTCACTGCACTCAATAGTAATAGTGAAGATGGCGTGTGAACGAGAGCTGTGCTCATTCATGTTTGTGGCACCAACAGAACCTTTTAATAGAGAGAGGAAAAAAAAACCAATGTCATCTTTAGAAGAAATCACATGCTCCTGTAACACTCTTCCTGCTCTCAAAGGAGCCTTATCCCTGCCTATTTACCCAACCCTGTTTTTCAGAAGATACAAGAGGGATGCTCAGACTCAGCAGCAAACTATTCTTGGGCACTGAAGCTGCAGCACATCTCCAGTTTGGACTAGCAGCAGTGTTACAGCCTGCTGTAGCTCTAAGCCAGACACAGACTCCCATCCCAAGAGCAGCAATAGTTCTCATCTGTCTCTTTAAGGCTACAGAGATCAGTAGCCTAAGGGATTCACAGCTGATCCCTGAGAACAGGTGTATTTTGAGAAATAAGAACACAGCAATCCATGCCAAGAGCAACAGTAGTCAAAACCTGAAGTCATAAAAGGATCTGAGCTTTAAGCAGTCTTCCAGAAAACACAAAGCACTTCCCACTTGCAGTACAGCACAGGGTGAGCTGTTTGTCCTGATGAGAACCGAACTGAAAAAAGAACCAAGACACACACTAGCAGTTCTGACAACGCTGACTGCCCTCACTGCATCCTCCCCTTCGCTGTTTCCTCCACTGGCACTGGCTGATGTAGGAGGCACAGCCTTCCTCACCTGGCCCTGCACAAAAGGGGTTTGGGAGGAGGAATCCTTTTTGCTCTGCTCAGCTGAACAACCTTTCCAGCATTAGGACTAGGACTTCTTACTGCAGTCACATAACTGTTCTGGCTGAGCTATACACCTGCCCGTATCAAGGCTACGTACGGTTCTTGTGGCCCAGAGTCATGATTCTGTCCATATCATCTGCATTATTTACGACATAAGCAGAAAGGTCTTTGATATAAACTCCCACATCAGGCCTCTCTTTAACCTAAGAGAGAAAGAGTTTAGATGGAGCACCCTTAGGAGATCCCCGATAGCAATTTTCAGTAATAGTACAGTGATTTACTCCTCCAGGTTCTGGTTGGCACATAAAACCCTTCAACACAATCAGAGCAGCTAAGGGATGCAGAGACTCATGCAGGATAATATTCCACTGGTTTCCCCTGGTGGCAAATAGCAATTTCAAATCTCAGTCTCCACTTCTAGAGAAAATGCCAGGGGAATTTGAGGCAGAACTATAGGCACAAAACTGACTCAGTTTCTCACTACACAACTCACCAAGCGGAAAAGATTCTGAGACGTCAGTAGCAATATCCAGCTACCGTGTCTTAAAGGAAATAGTACATGCAACGAGGAGCCCAACCTCCCACTTCCCTTCAAGTGCTTTTCTAGTCTGTAAGATGGAGTATTGCTCACTGATTCAAAACAGAGACCACACTCAGAACCAGCAGGCTCACCTCTAATCTCTGTGTCTGGTCTTTTCCTAGCAGGTCTCGCACTTCTTCATTGTAAATTTCCAGGTAAGACACACGAACCAAAAACCTGAAGACAAACAGTTGGGTAGCTTTCTTAGCAAGGCATTTTTTGAAGCCCAACAAACACAATCACCGTGATATATCAACACAATCCTGCTACCCCATCAAGAACTGCCTAAGCAGGAGTTTTTCAGCTAAGGCCAGAGGAACAGTTTCAGTTGCCATTGTCAAGGTCAGGCTCCTACTACAGACAGACACACAAAAGACAGGAGCAGCAAAGAGAAGCCGTTTACCTTGTATCCCCCTCTGCCTTGGCAATGTGACCAAATATATGGGCAAAGGAATTGGGAATGATGCCTCTAAGCTCAGGAACTGCTCGGACCCCTTCCATGGTGAAAGTTTTGCCTGTTCCAGTCTGCCCATATGCAAAAATAGTACCTGAAGGATAAGAAGATACATGAACAAACTCTAAGAAGTTGCTAACTGCAGTTTTACTTCATCCCTTCTTAGCCTGATAGCACGAAAACACCTCTATTTATGGAATTGAAACTTTCCACCCACTCCAGTAGACACTGTACAAAGCCAGGAGCAACAGAAATGCTGTACAGCCACAGTGAGCAGAGCTGAGCCACTGTTTGATCCAGCCTGCTAGATATCCAAGAAAAAGTCAGCTTGTTTTAACTGTGCAGAGTGATTAAAGTATGGAGTGCTAGTACACTTAGGTCTCACACACAGATAATCAAGGCAAGCCCAATTAATAACATGATGAATTAAAGAAAGATCATTATACACCAGCTGTACTGTTGCTAGTGCTTGACAGCACAGCAGAAACAGTGTGAGGCTTCTACAACAGCCCACAGCACAAGCCCAGTTCTGAACCTGCAGAAGCAGCTACAATGTGGGCTAGAAAATCTGCCTGCACAGGAAGACATCCAGAAAATTCCCCAAGAGCCCAGACTCTGGTACTCCAGAAACATACTGGTTCTTAAGTTTAGCCTCACGCTGCTGAAAACTCAGCTTTTTATTGTCACGCCACTGATGTTACAGTTTGGGAAAGCTGAATTTTAATCAGCTGAAACCTGGGTGTGTTAGCACAAGAGCTTATTAGGCATTGTACAAGCCTTTAAAAGCTTTGCAGTCTCTTGTTGTTTACAGCATATTGTTATGGAAAGCAGTAATTTGCTTCCTTACTTGCATCTGCTTTCCTTTACATAATATGTTTACATGCATAACAGACACACGCACAAACCATGGCCATACTCTTCCCAGCTGTAGGAAGCAACAGATTATCTGTGGGGTAGGGTAGATGTGTTTAACCAGTCATCTTAGTGTAAAACAGCAAAGTTTAGAAGAGAAAATGCAGCAGTTATATGCACAAGTCTGGTATGCATACCTAGGTACTGCAGGACCGTGGCAGCAGCCTGGTTACTGAAATTGTATAGGGAAGAGCCGCTGAGAATTCTGATAATGAGATAAAGTGTATATCTTTTGCAAACAGAAGATACAGAACAAAAACATACAGCTAACTGACCTCAGCCACATTTGTTCATCACCAATCTCCCACTGTTAACAATCGTAGTAGGTACAACCACTGAGTGTGCAGAACAGCAAGTACCTCCAGGCTATTTTAAGTCAGAGGCCACAACAGAAACAATACAGGGCCTCAGCCCTCAGAAGGTGAAACTCCCCTAAATAAGGTCACACAAAGAGCAGGAGATGGGATCCTTGACTTGAAACAAGGGACTTACCATTGTAGCCTTCTAGGACAGAGTCAATTATAGGTCTTGCAGTTAAATTGTAGACATCCAGCTGCTTACTCTCTGGTCCAAACACTGTGTCAAACGTAAACGTTTTGGGAGGCTCATTGGATGAGTCTGTTTTATGAACAGTTATAGTTCCTCTCATTTCATCTACGTTGACTGCCATTTTGTAGCCCGTAGCTTTCTCTCGTTCATTAAGAGGCCGGCATCGAACAACAACCTTGACATTATCGCAGCTCTCTGGCTTGTCCAGCTTCTCAGGCTTGTTGATCTATAATTATTGAAAAAGCAAAAAAAAAAACAACAACCCCAGGCTGTAACACCACTGTTAACATACCTGTGTGTTTATGCACAAACACTGTTGAGTCAGCTCAGGTGGATGCACACATCTCCACAGGATCGTGAACTTGGGGACTTAAACCCAGAACTGGTTTATATTAAAACTGAGAGAATCATATACAAGTATTCAGCCAGTGCAAGCTGCTTCTGTTTGCTAATGTGGAAACTGCTTGAGTAAAACTCGAGAATTCTGCATTCAAGATCACCTAAGAATTTCTTCAAGGAGCAATTTCATGCCTGCAAACAATCCGCAGTTCTGCTGGACACAGGTGCAGACGCGCCATTCTTTCACAGAAACACTGCCCATGCTCTCTCACTGGAGCATGCAAGTCTCAGACCTTACAGATGGCACAAGCAAATACAAGTAAGCACTGGCTGAGGGGAATTCATTTAAGTTTCAGTGGAATGGCTAAATATTAATAATTTAGAAAATTCAAATGCTGTATTATAAAACCTCACAAATATTTTCTTTCATGAAATAGTAACAAATACAAATTTTGACGTACCACTGATTAATTTGATGTCACGTGCTTCTCCCCATTAAATAAGTCTAAAACCTATTTGATCTAGTAAAGACATTGTCCTTGGTGATAGGTGCTGCAGCTGAGCATTCAGCTACTTGTAAAGCAGCTATCTTGGATGTCACCAAGAAACAAACCCTGTTTCCAAGCACCTCTCCCACCAGCTGTCATCTGCCTAGATTCCTCTCAGGCCTCAGCAGAGGCCAGAAACAGCTTCTGCCGCTCTGGTGAAAGCAGAGAGCTGATCAGCCTCATCTCAGCTGAGGAGGGATCCTATCCTACTGCCACAGGTGCAAGAAATTCTGCAAGCAGGTACAGAATTAGCAAGCCCCCATGAGCCACATGCTGCCTCCCCACTGCACTATCACCCACATAAAGAAAAACGCAAACCAACAAAACAACACATCCAGGGCCAGATCTCGGCCCTCAGCAGAGGCCCAGATTCCCCCCCATCTGCCACCTCCCCAGCATCACGAAGAGGCTGAGGGGCAGAGGCCAGGCACT
>NW_010159637.1:0-201 GCF_000695765.1 Mesitornis unicolor
TGCACAACACCCGCAGCGCTGCTGCAGGCACAGCACCCACATCCACAGAACCCTCAGCATCACATCCACAGCACCCTCAGCATCCACAGCACCCTCAGCACCACATCCACAGCACCCATTCCCACAGCACTCTTGCTGTGCCCATCACCCACATCCCTCAGGTCTCACCCAGCCCTTTGCAGCCCCCCCCATCCCACCCCC
>NW_010159637.1:254-2734 GCF_000695765.1 Mesitornis unicolor
CACCCACCTCCAGCTTGGCGAATTTCTCAGCCTTGTAGCAGGCGTACTCGGCGTTGATCAGCTTTGCCAGCAGAAACTCCTGGAACTCAGGGCCCTTTGGGGGTGTGAGGGGCGGCGTTGGATGGGGGCCACCACAGGACCCCCCAAAACAGCACTCATGGGTGCTCACCTTTCTGAAGATGGCTGGGGCGGGCAGCGGTGGGCCAAAGAAGGGGACATCGTCACGGGCGGTAACAGAGACCTATGGTGAGCATCAGGGGTCAGTGGTGGCACTGACACCCTGTGGGGATGGGCAAACTGAGGCACGGGGCATACCTTGTAGAGGGGGCACTCACAGGACCCCCCAAAACAGCACTCATGGGTGCTCACCTTTCTGAAGATGGCTGGGTCGGGCAGCGGTGGGCCAAAGAAGGGGACATCGTCACGGGCGGTAACAGAGACCTATGGTGAGCATCAGGGGTCAGTGGTGGCACTGACACCCTGTGGGGATGGGCAAACTGAGGCACGGGGCATACCTTGTAGAGGGGGCACTGGGTGCCACCTCCTGCCAGCTGCACCACCACGAAGGCGTGGAGGAAGTTGGAGGCGATCATGTCGGGGACGAAGGGGGTGTTCTCGTCCTGGAACACCACTGCCACGATATCATTGCCGATGTGGCGCTTGCGCTGCAGCTGTGGGGACATAGGGGACATGGGGGAGAAACGGTGGGAGAGGGGACACGGGTGACATGGGGGGCACAGGGGACATGGAGAACAAGGTGGACATGGGGAACACAGGGGACAGAGGGGACAGGAGGTGGTCACACCATGGGAGGCAAAGGCAATGGCAGCCCCTGTGTCTCATAGACATCCTCCAGCACCCCTGGGTGCCCCAGGAGCCTCTGCACCCCATGGACACCCACGGGTGCCGCACCTGCTGGGTGTCCCCCTCAGTGTAGGGCAGCTTGGTGGAGACATGGAACATGATCTCCTTGTCGCGGAAGTGGCAGTACACCGACTCGCTGCCCGTCTGCCCGTGGGTCACGTCCAGCCCCCCCCGAAACCTGGGTGGGGGGGAGAGGAGCCAGCACCCTGAGCCCTGGGGGGTCCAAGGGTGCCCCCTGCCCACCCAGTGCCCCGTCACACACCCCTTGAAGTCCCGCAGCTGCACCCGCTGCCCCAGGACATCCAGGAATTCGGTGAAGGCTGGGCTCTCCTCTGTGGTGCCGAAAAGCTCCTCCTCGGAGGTCTGCGGGAGGGTGGGGGTGTCAGCACCTACCTGGGACCCCCTCACCCCGACCCCCACCCACCTTGCCCCATACCTGCCCCAGTTTTTGGTAGATCACCCCGAATTTGAAGTGGTTGCTGAGCACGGGCTCATCGAAGGCAAGGATGAGACGGGATGCCTGCAGGAGGGGGATGAGGTTGGGTCCATGGGTGCACCCACTCCTCTCACCCCTTGCACCCTGCTCACCTTGGGGTAAAGCACGGGGTAGAAGCGATCCACGTTGATGTCCTCGCACACCAGCTGCGGGAAGAAGGGGGTGTGATGCCATGGTGGGGAATTGGGTGGGGGGCAACCATGGGTGCTGTTGGGGGTGTCGCACCCACCTTGGCCATCTGCACCACATTGGGGAACTCGGCCAAGCAGGAGATGGGCACCACGTCGTGCAGGGTGCGGGTGCGGGGGCTGCGGGGCAGGTGGTCAGGGTGGTCACTGCTAAAAACCTCAGGCAGCACCCATGGATGCCCCCCTGGACCCAGCTCACCGCAGCAGCAGGTGGAGGTGCTCCTGCTCGTCGTACTTGAGGGAGAAGACGAGGTGGCCCAGCGCAGGGTCCAGGGAGTAGTAGTTGAAGTGCTCCTACGGGGAGGAGGACAGCACCCATGGCCGTGTCAATGGGTGCCCTCACACCATGGGGCACCCACACCGGGCACCCATGCCCATAAGCGCCCATACCCATAGATACCCACACCCATGCATCACCTATGTCCACGAGCACCCATATCCAAGGGGTGCCCATGCCCATAGATACCAAGATCCATGTCCATGAGCACCTATGTTCATGGGGCACCCATACTCCTGAGCACCCATAACATGAAGCATGTATGTCCATGAGCACCTGTACCCCTAGATCCCCACACCCGTCCATCACCCATGCCCGTGAACACCCATGCACATGAGCACCCATGCCCATAGATACCCACACGCAGGTCCATGAGCACCGCTGCCATGCGGCACCCATACCCATGCAACACCCAGCTCCATGAGCACGCATACCCAAGGGGCACCCATGCCCATTGATACCCGCACCCACTCCCATGAGCACCCATGTTGATGAGGTCTCCATGCCCAACCCCACCCACAGCCATGGAAAACCCACCCACCCCCAGCGCCCACACCTGGAGCACCCACGGGTGGCCTCACCTTGCCCAAGAAGTGCTTGCGGTAGATCTTGGCCGTGTGGTTGCCCTCCAGCTTCGCTCGGGTGCTGGGTGCTG
>NW_010159638.1:0-203 GCF_000695765.1 Mesitornis unicolor
CCCGCGAGGACCCCAAACCTCCCCAGGGCCGGGCCTACCCCGAAGGAGCCCCTGCCCCACCAGGCCAGGCCAGGCCTACCTCGCCCGGCCCAGAGAAGACCCCCATGACAAAGGCCCTGCCCCTTGTGGTGACCCCAAACCTCTTCAAAGTACTGCAAACATCTCCCCCAACACCAGGACCTGCCCCAGGGCCCCTTACACTC
>NW_010159638.1:488-1295 GCF_000695765.1 Mesitornis unicolor
CACACGCGTGGTGTTGCACACCAGCACATGGCGCAGGCACGCGTGTGTGCCGTTGCACACAGCAGGCGGTGCATGCACGTAGCTGTGCTGGTGCGTGCAATGCATGGTCATGCGTGTTCCCTTGCATGCAAGCGGGTGGTACACGCACACATCTATGTTCTCGCACACACGTGCGCCGTTGCACGCTGGTACGTGGTGCACAACCTCTGTGCCGCTGCACACAGGCACATCAGGGACGCTCACACGTGTTCCACTGCACGCTAGCACATGGTGCATGATCATACATGTGCTGTTGCACGCTAGCACCTGATGCACGCCCACATATGTGCCATTCCATGCAGCATGCAGCGCACACATGCATGTGCTGCCGCACACAGTGCACGGTCACGCATGTTCCACTGCACACAGCATACGGTGCAGGCGCACACGAGCGCTTGTGCACATCGCCACATGGTGCACGCTCACCATGGTGTACGCACATGGTACATGCTCACACGTGTGCCGCTGCACACCGGCACACGCACACGCGTGTGCCCTTGCACACCGCACACGGGACACGCACACGCGTGTGCCCTTGCACACCGGGACACGCACACGCGTGTGCCCTTGCACACCGCACACGGGACACGCACACGCGTGTGCCCTTGCACACCAGCGCCGCCGCACGCCAGCCCCCTCCGCGCATGCGCACCCTCTCCTGCCCTTGCACGCCCCGGCCCCTTTAAGGCGCATCCCTCTCGCCCCTCCCCATTTCGCCAAGCCCCGCCCCCGGGGGGAGGGGGATGATGATGATGATGATAATGATGG
>NW_010159639.1:0-7470 GCF_000695765.1 Mesitornis unicolor
GGGCAGCTCCCGAGAGCCACTGCTGCTGCCAGCCGAGCCCAGAGAGGCACCGCTGCCCAGTCAGCTTGGCTCTTGGTCTTGTCTCTCTGCAGCTTGTACCCTCACATGTTCTCGAGAGCCTACATCAACTTCAAAAACCAGGAAGACATAGTCCTCTTCAGGGATCGCTTCGATGGCTATGTTTTTGTCGATCACAAAGGCAAGTGAACTGCCCTTGGCTGCGTGTTTGCATCTGTGCTGGTGTGTGCGCAGTGTGGTAGTTGAATTTTAGAGGAACAGGTGTGAGCAGTGTAATGTGCCGCTTCTGATTTGTTTGGTTTTGGTGCCTTAGATGAACATTGTGCAATATTTCAAGGAACAAAGAAAATGTCTTATGCTGTGTGGAAACATATCTAAATGGATTCTGTGTATTTCCAAATTGACTTTATATGTTATGTGTAAAACGCAGTTAAGTGCACGTTAAGGTAGTAGTGGTATCAATATGAAACCAGTTGCTGTGTTAATATTTCCATTGCTGTACCTGAGTATAAGGTCTGAAAAGCGAACGTGGGTATGTAGTGTCGCTGTCGTGACTAAATGAAGCTGAAGTTAATGATGCCAGCATCTCCTACTCCTCTCACCCGTTCTGTGCACTTCTAACAGTGTGACTTATTTTTTGGTCAGTTTTTAATTTACTTGTTCTTGTTTACTTGTTACTTGTTTTGATTACTTGTTCTGGTTTACAACTGAGCGAGTCATCTTGATTCAGAAAGAGGAACAGCTTGTTCCTTGCAATCTAGGTTGTGAAAGTGTCTGCTATCTGGAGACATTAATCTGTAGGAAACTAATATTTGGTTTAATCATTGGCTAAACATCCAAATATTTAGTTGCCGCTTGTATTTTTTTGTAAATGCATGTTAGGTATTCAGTATGTCTCGCATTTTTAAATTTTGCATCCCAAAACTGCTTACATTGTATAGCACTAAAAATTATTAGTATCTCAGTGATAGACCTTAAATTTGCATATTTCGCAAAAGCTTTAAGAAGAGTCGTCCTTGTGGCTTCAACAGGCTGAGGATTTCATCTGGACCTTTGTTTCATGTAGATATGTTTTGCGTTTTATCCAGCCAGGTGTTTTATGTGAAACAAAGCTCTGTCCACGAGGTCCTTCCTTATTTAGGAGGGTTGCATGACAAGGTTCCAATAACACCTAGATCTTCTAAATAAGCTGTTTTGCAGTGTAACAGCACACTGTATTTGCCATACCCAACAGCAGTGTTTGATTTATGTAGCCATCAATGTAGCATTCTTGTCAGAAGATAAAACTTTAAAGCCTGCCTGCAGTGTGTCTCATTCTGTTGTATTTTGCCAAAAATTGAGATTTGCCTTAGTTGCATTAACTTTAAATATTTTCTTCTACTGGCATGTTTAATGCATAGTCTGTAGGATGAGGATATTACATGGTGCAGTGTAGCTGAGGTGGCTGAACTGACAGTTGCAGACAGTCTTAAATCCAGAATTTCCTTCTTGCAACTCTGAACTTGTTGTTTTGTTCACACAGTGAAAGTGTTTCGTTCGTGACTTCTGCTGTCCCTCCGTTGTTAATAAATGGCTTTCAAAATACAAGGTTTTTTTAAGCTCTCCAAGTAGTTCCTTCTAGTATTACATATTTCTTGTGAGGCTTATCTTCCTGCTTTAGGCATGGACAATATACTCTATTCTATATCTCTTTCATCTCTATTTTAATGTATTTCCCCCCCCTCTTCTCTTAACAGGTCAGGAATATGCTGCCATAGTTGAGTTTGCACCTTTCCAAAAAGCTGCAAAAAAGAAGAGTAAGAAAAAGGATGCCAAAACTGGAACTATCGAAGATGGTATAACAGCCGGCTACTTTGTTTTGCATGTGTAGACCTGAAAGTCCTAGAAGTAATTTGAATATAATGTTTTTACGGTGACTCTGTAGTTTATCAGTAGAATGTTCTCTTAATTATATGTGAAGCTGTTAGCACTGCTTTGTCAGCTACAAATCTATTGAATATGATTGTCCTGGACAAACATAATGCAGCAGCTCATTTGAGAGCTGCCAACTCATGAAAAGGAGACATATAAACAAGACAACTTATGCAAATTTAACCCAGACTTCTAGCAGTAAGCAATGCAAATGCTTTTCATGCTACAGTATATCTTCCCCTCCTCTTTTTTTTTTTTCTTTCTCCTCCCTTTCCCCTCCACTGTAGATCCAGAGTACAAGAAGTTTTTGGAAAGTTACAGTGCAGATGATGAAAAATTAACCTCCACTCCTGAAACTTTGTTGGAGGAAATAGAGGCAAGAAACAAAGAGCTAATAGGTATGGAAATCTATGTATTATAGCTACCTTTTTCCTAAAGCACAAAGAAATGTATGGGTGTAATTTAGAGCTGTGATCTCTCAGCCTTGAGGAGACTGAATTCTTTCATGTGCTTGCTTGGTATTTGTTAAACCTTTAGGCTAATATTATTCAGAGTATTTTATTTTGTTCCCACGCTCTACATTCTTCTCTCGGTTAAAGTTTTATATTATAACCTTTCTTCCTGTTGTAAGCTGCTGGTCAGATGTTAGCCAGGTGGCTGTGGAGTAGTTGCACAAGTTAAGAGTTATTGTGGTTGGGTGAAATACCACAAAAATTACAGGAAGACTGTCTTTTTAAGCCTGTTCCAGCTATCTCTTTTCAAAGTGAGAGGATCTGGGAAAAACCTAATACAGACTGAATGTCTCTTTACAGATAGGTGCACTGGGTATCATGTCAGTGTCCTAAAGCAGTTTATAGAACGCTAATAGTTGCCACTGTTCAGGGATAGGATTGGAATACTTGTTTCACTGCTGTCTTGCTGTATGTGAGAGGAGATAGGCTGGATAATACATCAGGCTCCTTCATTTCATACAGGGCTTTGTTGTAGGTATTGCAGTATTGGATAAGGCAAATTGTTCACATTTGTTTTATGTATTCTTTAGCTAAAAAGACTACCCCTTTATTGAACTTCTTGAAGAATAAACAGGTAAGGCTTTTCTCCAGAATCTTCTTGTTGCTTTCAGGTAAAATTTGCTCATTTAAAGCTTGGGTATGTATATTGTAATGCTTATATTAATAAGCTTCTGCCCTTCCTTTTGAAGAAGAAGCTTTTGACCCAACTTCCTTGTAAACATCTGGTTCACATATTTTAAACTACGGGAATACTGGGCTTTGTAGGAGTGGTGGTGCTTTCTGTGCATTCTGGTCACAGCTAAACATCTCTTGTGGCACTGCCAAAACAGATTCCATTTTAATGCTTTCATTTTTAATGCAGTTGTGGGTGAGGTCCTTGTAGATTTTATTTCTCATAGCACGTAATCTCATTTTAACTTTTGGTGATGGAGAAGATCACAGATGGGGCAGATTTAATTAAAATTAGAATGATAAAGGCTGAGGCAAGTGTGGTGGTTTGGTTTTTTAAGACAGTGCAATTGAGTCTTATGAGCAAGGAAAAAAATTGAAATGCTGTTTTAACATGTTCAGGTTCACAAAAATAGAAGGGACAGGAGTTTTCTTTTATAGTAGGAGTGGTTTTGAGGTGAGTTATTTGGTCATGAAATATCCTGCCATAAAGTGATAGAGTATATTTTTAGGCTTAAAAGGATGTTTTGTAGTGTGGAAATACACTTATTTCTCTTTGCTTTTTACGTGCACAGAGACTAAGAGAAGAAAAAAGAGAGGAGAGGAGGAGGAGAGAATTGGAAAGAAAAAGACAAAGAGAAGAAGAAAGAAGAAAATGGAAGGAAGAGGAGAGAAGGAAGAGAAAAGAAGCAGAAAAACTGAAGAAAGTAGACAGATGCCCAGAAAAAGAAAGAGACAGATCAAAAGAAGAACCAAAGATTAAGGTCTAGAACAGTTCTTTATTATAAACTGTTACATTCCCTTTCCCCTATTATTTGTATATCAGTCTCTCAAAATGTGCGTTGCGTATTATGTAAGAATCACATGAGTTTGGTGTCAGTAAATTGCCACTTTTTGTAATAGTCAATATTAGGCATTGTAAAGGTTTACTGTAATGCTTCATTAGTAGTTAAAGCTTTTGTCATGTGACTGTTGTACATGCTGTGGTAAACAGAATTGTGAATTCACTATGGAATGGAGACTATTTTTAAGCTTTCTAAAATGGCCTGAATTAGGAGAAAAATCCTAGTCTGCTGTGTGGATTATGCTTACTCATACACTCCAGCTTTTAGAAATACTGTACTGGACTATGGTTCCTTTGATGCAATTTCAGTGTTGTGCCAGACAATATGTACTAGAGTGAGCTTTTTAGTTGAGACTTCTGTTTTCTTTGTAGCTACTTAAGAAGCCTGAAAAAGATGAGAAAGACTTGGAGAAAAAAGAAAAATCCAAGAAACTGGAAAAAGAGACTCTGAGGGATGAAAAAAATGCGAGTAGTGCATCTGCCAAACGATCTGATGGGGAGACAAAAGAAGAGAAGGCAAAAAAGTATTCTAGTACTTGCTATAAATTCATATATGTGTATATATAACTTGTTTCCCGATTGTGCTAAGGCTTAGGCTGTTCTGCCATGGCCATGTTTTGAAATTCCTTTCAAATTATTTTTCTGATGTGTTCATGGGATGTGTTCTCTGTGGCTGTGCACATCCCTCTGGTTACAGAAAGCTGTATGAACTACCTGGCAATTCTGCACGAGTGCACACATTTTAATGTTTTTGCAACTCGGTGTAGGAACTCTGCAGAAGAAGCCTAGGTGTAGGTGACCTGCAACAGGCTGTGAGCACTGTCCTTGCAATGAGAAAATTATAAGCATAGCGTGAGGAGAGGTGTGCTTCAGTTAGTAGTCCCTTTAAGTCTTGCACAAGGTCAAAGTGGAAAGTGTTGTTCTCAGTGATCCGTTCAAGATTCAGTTCTGCCACGTGAGAGAGAGAGGTGAGACAGAGGAGTTCAGGTATTTTCCAAAGCCCAAGGAGACTCAGCCGGGTGTGCGAGCAGAAGGCTAGGAAACTCTCGCAGTCAGTGTCATCTCTGGTTATCATGCATGGCTCAGGTTATTGCAGCTTCCCAAAAGCTCCCTAGAACCTGCCAGTGTGTCGTCTTCGTATTGCAAATTTACACCACTATTACATTGATCTCCCAGCTCTGTTCGATGAATCTTTTGAGCTTAATTTTCAGTTTTGTTTTCATACAGATCAGAAGATGAGTGTGTAAAGGACTACAGGGACCGAGATAGAGATTTTGAAAGAGACAGAGAATATGAGAGAGCACAGAGGGAGAAACTGAGACGCCAGGAAGAGGAGCGTCGGAGGCAGAAAGAGCGCTTTGAGAAAGAGAAGGTTTTTAGAAGAAAAGAGGAAGAGGTGAAAAAGGAGAAAGACTTACTCAGAGAAAAGGGAAAGAAAAGTGATCTTACAGACTTTACCAGCAGCACGGACAAATCTGAGAAAGTAACCAAAGACGATAAAAAAGAGGATACAATTAAGAGGGATCGTATCAGAAACAAGGTGCTTGATTTCTTTAAATTCGTGTGTTGATTCATAGGGATGAGTTTGTGGGTTTTAAGATAAAAGCACTTCAAGGCAAGAACCACGTGGTTTTTCTGTTGAAATTTCTCCCTGTTCTGATAACAAACTCTGCCTTGCTAGAAAGCTTGCCCGTTTGTCCACTAAACTTTGCTGAGGTGTGTGTGATGTTTCTCATCACTGTATAGGAATTAAGCCAAGATACCGTGGGCTAAATTGTAAAGGCTCCGATCCCTTTTAATTTGCTAATTTATGCCATAGGCTGTACCTTTAAGGTGTCAGCAGAACATCAGTAATCTACCTATATCTCTGCTGATGCTGTGTGTGCCTGAATATACATCTTCAAGTGGGAGAGTGAGTGAACGGGTTCCTCCAAAGCAGGGACAAGACTGCTACATGCAGAATATGACAGAAGAACTGTAGACTCACGAAATGATGTCTTGAGTTCAGTTTTATGTACTCTGCAAATCTGGTTTTGCAGCATCAGTATGCAAGTTTTCCATGTCACTTAAAGGATTATTGGGTACAAATGAAACTCAGGGTTTTGAGGAAGCTTGGAAGTAGCCTCTGTTCTGAGAGAGGGTGAGCTGAACTCATTGAAGTAGGAAACTCTTTACAAATAACTTCAGCTATGTGCAGTGTCCTTTGTGGCTTGAGCATGGATGTTGCCTTACAACAGAGACAACCTTGATTTGAGACAGTTGAAGCTACATTGACACCACAGTGGAATAATTTAACTTTGCAACACCTTGAAAAGTTTGAATTTGAGCCATTTCTAGTCTCACTGATGCCATAATAACCATCATAGCTTGGGGCTATGACAGAGTCTAAATAGTTTTGATTTATTTCAGGATCGTCCAGCAATGCAGCTGTACCAGCCAGGAGCCCGAAGCCGAAGCAGATTGTGTCAGTATGAAGACAGTGCTGCAAAACCCACAGATCAGGGAGCGGATAAGAAACAAGAGAGTGAGACCAGTAATATGAAGGAAGAGGAGTGACTAGCATGCAAGCCTTATGTGTTCTGACTGTCTGTGCAGCCAAAGAGCATGTACTACGCAATCCAGAAGTGCCTTCAAAGCGAAGAAGGAACACAGGAAGAAAAGGGGGCATTGTGCTGTTGGATGTTTCTGGTTAAAGAGCCTCAGTTGTAGATTCAGAACTTGAAATGTGTTCTCATTGTATTTTCAGTTATTTGAATTTATTTTCCCAGCATCTAACTACAACAGAGAAGAGAATCTTTGCAAAGTAGAAAGACTTTATGGCCTTAAGTGTGATAATAAATGAGTCATGCGGTCAGGAGGAGTTGACACCTGGATCTAAAGCCAGAGCTTTATTGTAAAGCCATCAGAGCCAGCGCTTGATGCAGTTAAGCAGAGCAAGCTTGAAGTTGCCTGGAGCTAACGCAGGTGTTGCTGTGTTGTGTGGTGCTGCTACCTGAGGCACTGATAGCAGAATTATGTCAGTCTAGCGCAGAGAGGTACGCAGGCTGAGGCTGTGAAGGGACCAGTGCACAGGAGTCTCTGTCATGTGGAGAGGAGAACATCTGGCATTGCCATCATCAGGGTAGGGAGGGAGAGACCCTCCTCAGTGATTCACTGGATAACGTAACTAAGTTGGAGTGTATGAATAAGCTGGCTTAATATTGGAATACTTCTTGACAAATTATCATGTAAAGTCTACCTACATTGAAATGCTTATTTTTAATCAAATGTCGCTGGTTTGAGCATCCTGTTCTTTTCCAGCATTCTCCTTTCTTTAGAGTGTGAAACATTTCCTAACTCCTGCCCTTTGGGTACTGCACCCTCTTCCCTCATAACCTGAAGTATTGTTTTACAGCCCAGAAAGAGACTTCACCAGTAGCAGCTCCTCCTAAGCTAGCGAATTTTAGCCATAGCTGTTTTGTACTCAAACAATAAACTCGCAGAAACTCGTGCCGCCGTTCGTCCCTCACTGAGCTC
>NW_010159640.1:0-7241 GCF_000695765.1 Mesitornis unicolor
CCTAATAATATATATAATATTACATATACTATCTCTGATAGTGTATGTGTAGTATATATATAACACATATGCTCTCCCTGACAGTAATGCAATGATAAATTTGCAGAGAGATATTTGGGAGCTGCTGCTCCTCATTCCTTACCTGAGTTTTAGAGCCTTAGGGCAACTCCACCAGCCCAGCTTCCCATGTGTTAGGACCTCCACCCAAAAGCAATAAGGGCAAATATTGCAGTATATCAAAAAATACTTGATTTTTCAGAGAGGACAAGACTGCTTGGTGACCTGTGGTATTTCGCCCAGGTAATTTCCCCCAGCCTCTGTAAAACGGGTTTTTTTTAACCCTGCAAAGTTTGTATAGTGCTTTATTACAGAGTAATAGGAGAACCACAAATAGAAAAGTCTGATATCTTTTTATTAAGGTTTTTCTTCATGCCCCGAAAGTGCCCTTGATAGTCACCAAGAACCCTTTCTGCCAATATGAACAGCAAACACAAGATGATGGAAATATGCAACGGTTTTATTCGTAGAAGAAGAACATTCCAGATGTGAAGTATAAATAACTAAATGAACACTGCTTGAAATAGGTACCGAAGGCAATGGGTATTATAGGTACAGGCAAAAGCGCTGGAAATGGATCCTTTGGTAGAGAAAAGTCTGGTTTTATTTAGGAAGTGCACCTAAATGTACTGTAACATAATTACACTGGAAATTTAACTAACAGTTCTCTGGAAACCTTTATAAGGTGCTTTTTCAACTCGGAGGAATCCTTTAGGAAGGATTTGGCAGGTGTCGCAGGTGGGTGCTGGGTGGGGGTCTTGATGTTGGACCCCTCTGGGCATCCTTGAAAAAGTCCTGTTGTCTCGATCCCTTATCCACAGGGGAAGGAGGGATGGAGTCTTTCCTAGGGCTATTTTGTTGAAAACTTATTTTTGCCCTTAGCTCTGATATCTCTTACTGTTTTTTCTGGGTATTTAGATCCTGGGCTTTGTTGCCAGAGAGATCAGTAAAAGATTTACTTCTTTTATCTACCTCTGGGAGAAGGAGAATTTGAAACAAGATTAGTTATTTAAAAAAAAATGGGGATAGAACATCCCTCTTTCATCTATCATAGCTGTTTGCAGTGCTTTTTTTCTGATCTTTGTTAACTATATTGTCATTGAACGGGTGAGCATCGTGCCTTCAGATATAATATCTGCATCTGTTTGGTGTCCCTGCTGCATGGTTGTCCTTTTCTGTGCCACCATAGCTCCTGTCGTTAATCTTCACATGTTTCTCTTCTCTTTAAAGTATCCTTTGGGGCACAGACATGACTTTTTGGTTCAGTCATGCACACGGGTGTCCATGGAGCCTCATGATTTAGCACAGCTTTAGACATAAATTGTGATGTTGCTGCTTTTTAAAAAGCTTTTTAGATTACTGCTAACCACTTCTGAAGAAACAAACATCCTACTGTCCCCCTGGTTATTTTAAACTGAAATGGCAATGTGTGGGGGCAGGATTTTGAGTATTTCTTGTTGATAAAAGTGTCCCAAGGTGAGTATGGTCCCACTGCCTTGTCACGGCGGTGCTGCAGAATAAGCATCGCCTCCCTGGTGGGAAGCCCAGGGGCTCTCAGCTCCTTTGCAGAGCTCTTCTGGGAGCAGTGAATCTGTTCAGAGCACTTCTGGGAGCCTACAGGTGAGCAGTGTTTCAGATTATTTTGAATTTAATTCATTAGTTTTAACGTTTTGCTATTTTTCTGCTGAGGAGAAAGGGGTATCTGCAGGCTAAGCTAGGTGATTTCCCTGAAAATCTGGTTTTACTTGGAATAAATTTCCACCTGAAGCAAGTGGGCACGTTTCGGCTCATTCCTTAAATTTAATTCTCCAATTGTTCTTTATTTTTTAAGATTGAGGGGAGTAAGTAAAGTTGGGCACTGTTCAGATCAATGCGGATGCTCCTGCAAAGCTCTTTTTAGCTTTATTTGAGGTGAAATCCTTGGGCTTTTGAGGTCAGAGGGGAGTTAACGTCTCAGCTGTATAAAAAATATATAAATATCATGGACTGCGGTTCTGGGAGGAGATGAGATCTTAAAGCAGGCTCGGGCTTCTTTATAAAAATTCAGGGTTATGGCTAGGAGAAAGAAGAAATTCTCTGTTATTTATGGCAGAGTCTCAAAGGAGTCTAAACACCAAGAAAAATCAGGGTTATTTGTTTAATGATCTGCAGTTTAGCCATATTACTGCCTGAGGATGGCTAATCTTCAAGGTCCGGGTCATTTCTTGTAAGATTAACTTTAAAGGAGTCGTTCTTGGCCTTTGGTGATGTAAAGCAATTGGTTTAAATGAGAAATATTTGAGGCCCCAGTAGTTTGTATGGATATTTAAATGACAGGCTCTAATACTTCAGGAGAAATTCTTCTTCTCTTTTTCCTTCCCTGCCTTTTTTTCTCTGGACAGTTCTTCAAGTTTCACACAGTTCTCCTTTCTGGGCAATCCAAACTTCAAAACAGATTTACTGCTCTGGTAAACAAGTCCATAAACAGCACAAAGTAATCCTCACTCTGCTGTTCATCATTTCTTTAATAATGCAGATATTTCTACAGGAGCTTTAATGTTCCCCTTCAGAGGCTATTCAGGGAACTGTAAATCAAAATTCAACTTTAACTTTGAGGAGGTGTTACTCGGTAGGAATCTCTTATTTGCAGTCACTCTGCTCTTCAGCAAAGCTCCAAATACATCCAACCTGTCTGATTTGCATCACCCTTAAAAGCGTTTCTGAACCTGATGAGTTCACTGGATCTCTTCCTGAATTTTGGGGGGGTGATGTTGTTTGTTCGATGTCATTTTTTTTCCCTCACGGTGGGGTAGAAGTTGGATCTGGGCTCTGCTGCACATGGCCATCCTCTATAACAGACCATTTTGAGGATGCTTTTGGGACTCAGTCTCTTCCAGCTTATCCTTGTTGTGCTTCTGGTAGCTCAGGGCTGCCACCTCCCAGCTCACGGTGGTACCAAGGATGGAGAAAAGCACAGAATCACAGAGTATGAGGAGTTGGAAGGGACCTCAAAAGCTCCCCCAGTCCAACCCCTGCCAGAGCAGGATCACCAGACCAGGTCACACAGGAACACAGCCAGGCGGGTTTTGAATGTCTGCAGAGGAGGAGACTCCACAACCTCTCTGGGCAGCCTGGGCCAGCACGGCCTCAGCACTTGGCCAATGTCCACTGGGGACACCAATAAACCCCGCTGAGCCCATTCCGATGACACACCTGAAAAAAAAAAGCTCTACTGGGGAAAGTTATCCCGGATTTGGATTATCGTAGCAAGGGTAAGCATTTAAGCTAAGGTTTTAAATGGAAACAGTAATAAAGTATAATACTAAATGAACCTATGATTTAATATGAAATCTGAAAATAATAAGCAGATCCTTTTTCCTTTATGTTCTTAGGCTAAACCCTTGATACTCGTTTACCTAACTGCCTCGATGAGCAAACCTACTAGGGTGGTTTAGGAAAGTTTTTCTCCGAGATTAACAAATTAACCTTACTAATGGCTACAATAAAAAGCTGCAGCGGAGTAATTTAAAATGGGCTGAATTTTGTTATTGCTCAAATTCCACTCGCTTCACCACATTAATTTGTGCTGCATTAAATTTGAGACTTCAAGGTTGTTCAGCGATGTCAAAGTCAAAGCTTCCCTGGCTTTCTTTTTTTCTGGAGACGGTTAAGTGTCTTATTGTAACAGCAGTAACTTTGAGTTGGGTAAGTAAGAAACGGTGTGGTTTTCCTTATTGAAGGTATGATTTTTGGTATGTGGATTTGTTAAAAGGACGGGTCTATGTGGCACAGAACTGAACACTTCCTTCATGGGAAAACAAAAGTCTCAGTGTCATGGACCAGGACGTGAACCCTTGATATTTTAAGTAACATCACAGTTTGGCTGGAGGGCGAGTTTAATGTAAGGCTTTGGTTATCCCTCGCATGTGCTGCAGTGCAGGGCTTTAGCCACAGATGCTTTCCTTCTCTGTGCACCATTTTCCTACACTTGAAAGTTAATTCACGTGAAAGAAGGCTGTGAATTTAAAGAGCAGTCGTATCCGAGCGTCTTCATGTGCGTGCCTGTCATTACAAATGCAATGATCCACTGCAAGGGAGCGGATACTTGGGAATAGCTTTTTTCCCCGTGATGGGGTCTAAATATTAATGTTCTTGCATTCAACCTTCTCCTTGGAGACAGCGCTTCGTTTGTCTGTTGTTCTCAACTTGTTGCTTCTGCTTTAATTAAATTCATTTAACTGACATTTAGCTCAGGCTGGGACTGCGCTTCTGACCTCTGATTTGAAGGTAGGTTGTCATGTATTTCTGAAAAGTGCATTAAATTCAGCATCCCTCTCTTCCTTCTAAAACTCTTTTGCTTCCTCTGTGTGACCTCAGCTAACCTTTTGTGACCTGAGTCAGCTCTACAGCCCAGCAGAAATCTCTCTTCACGTTTTATTCCTCTGCTGGTTTAGTTTCTCAGAGGCTACTGAGTTGCCCTGCCTCATGAAGGAGTCCAGCACCAGAGTTGGGTGCAGATCCAAGAGCTGAAACACGCGGGCTGGAGATAGGAGGGGCTTGGACCTGGTTCAGTTCAGTGCCACGTCTCTCTGGGCTGTTTTGTTGTCTTACCTCTCTCCCTTTGCAGGTCCTCAGCCATCGTCCACTGCCAGGTTCCTCTGTTCATAGTTACCATCTTCCTCTTTTATCACTTCATCTGCTTTCCTCATAGGACCTTGCAATCATTCATTTCCCTCATGAACACCCATCCTTAGGTGTATTCTCATGCCTGGCTGACTGTTGAGGTGGTACCCACTTGCAAATTGATCCATTTCACTTTTCTTACCTGTTTCTGGGCATCTTCCACCAGTCTCTTTGCTCAGTATCTGTGAATTTCTTCTCTCTTTATCCGTATAGGAAGAGATAATCCTATACTTCAGTATGAGAAAAGCTGCTACATGCTTTGAGCTGGGATTTGAGTAAGTGAGGGGAGAGAAGGAGGGTATTTATTTACCAGCTGAGCATGGTGAGAAGAAGAGATAAGTAATATCAGTGGTGTGAAGCGTGAGCAGCAGAAGTCTCCAAGACATAGCTGTCTGGTGCTTAATCCTCTGGCTACTGTCTCTGGGCATTTTGGGCATCCAATGGGTGGTGGTAAGGGCCAGGTGTCTCTGCAGCACCCTTCAAGGTCTGACTTGACTTTTGGGGCAGCTAAAAAAGGATGCTCTTGCAGTCTGTGAAGTTAATTCACAGTTGGCTGTTTGCTGGGTAAGGGGGACCACTGCTTCTGATATAGGCACCCAAAGGAAAGTTGTAAGTTGTTCTTGATATCGTCTGTAAAATAAGAAAGTCCAAGATAGCCCGGGAACATAGGGAAACCCAGGCTGAAGTCGCATTCTTCACCTTCCAAGGATTATATTAAGGTCTCGTTTTCCATTCCTTGGTAGATTTTGGAGCACTCAATGGAGGAGATGAGATAATTTCCTCATTTTTATAGATGAGCCAGCAATCAAGAGGGGAGAGCCAGGAGTGGAGACCAGCTCTGTCCAGCTCCAGCCTTGCCCCACCAGTGGCTCCAGCCGTTTGGCCACATCGGCTGCTCTCAGTCTTGGTTTCCTCCCTGGGGGAGCTGGATATGGATGTTGCAAGCATTTGCTGCATCGTCTTGGCACCACATACAGTCTGTAGGATGTACCTTTAACCCCTCTGCAGGCTGCGAGTAGAAGAAAAGCTTTTCTACCCTGTCCCGCTAGGCAAGACGCAGTTCTTTGCTGTTTAATTTGTTGTAGAGAAAGTGGGAGAAAACAGTGTTTCTGTATTCTAATCCATGTTTTCCAAGAACTTTGGACCAACCAGTATTTTAAAACCTGTCAGGACTAGATTGATTTTTCTGAGCAATGAAAATATCAGGGAATGGGAGCATTGTAAATTGGAGAAATGTTTGTTGTTACTGTTTTCAACCGGAGGTTTTGTTTGCTATTAGCATTGTGCTGGAGATCAGAGGATGGGATAATTTGGATTAAGGAAAAGGGAGGCAGGGAAGAAGCACTGAGCTGTGTTTGCGTGCCGCAAGTGAATGCAGTAATGAGACTTTATATCTTAATGGGAAAAGCGGGGCCCTGATTTAGAAAAGCACTTAAGCGTGTGCTGCTCTTCAGGAAGTAACAGAGCCCTGTAAGACCCATTGACTTGAAAGAGATTTCAACCCATAGCCATTCCTGAGAAGGCTTCAGAATAAGAGAGTATTTTAATTATTTTTTGTCCTGATTATTTATTTCTTTCCACAAAGTCACGGTGAACTGTGGGAATATTAAGTGCTGTGAAAATATAAACGCAGAAGCATTCCTCCAAACGAGTAGGAAACCTCTCTTCCCCCACCATGTTGTGTTTGCCTTTGGGGACAGTAAGTCAGGTATTCAGCTAGGCAGACCAAATCCTTGTGAAAATAATTCTCTCTCCATTTCCAGCTTTTGTTTCACCGCCCTTAAATATGCACTGAAATAGCACCCGGAAAATTCTGAGCCAGAACATCATTTTGCTGGGAAAATTGCATGGAAAACCTAATTAAAAACATCATCCCACTCTTTTCTTTTATAAGTACCTCGACTACCATCATACCTCGAAATGTAACGGAGCTCAACAAGTCTCTAGCAGCCAAGATGCCGTGTAATTTAAAGGCTATTTCAGCATTTGATTAAGCACACAGTGATAAGTACAAGCCCGTGCCCCGCAGGCATGACAAGAGGCAATTATGTTCCGAGGTCAAAAGCGAGGGGGAGAAAAAGCGCAAGATTTTGATGACTTACTTAATTTTCCAGCTCCTGAAATTAGCGGAGACAAAGAAGCTCTGAATCTCCCGGATAAAAATCCTGTCGTTATCCGTGTCCGTTTCACCCTCTGCTCTGGCTTTGCCCTGCAGAAGCTCAAGGAGGAGGATGGGTTTCCACCAAATGTGGCTACACTTGAAAAAATCAACTTGGCACCCATTTAAATGTTAAAAAGAGTGGTTTTGAAAATCGCTTTTAAGTTCTGCTGTCTGTATTTCGATTGATGTCGGCACAGAGGATCCTGGAAAAAGGCACCTGTTTTCCAAAGTAGTGAGCAGCCACCAGCTCCTCTTGACTTGGAGCCAACCATGAGGTCACTTGTTTAGGAGATGAAATAAGGAGCTCAGTGAGAGCCTGCAAAGATAGGGAGGGGAGAGAAGTGTATTAATGAATTAATAC
>NW_010159641.1:0-343 GCF_000695765.1 Mesitornis unicolor
GTCGGGCCTGAGAAGGAGTTCTTGCTTTTTATTTTGCCTTTTCTGCTAAAGCATTTTTGTTGTTGTTTTGTTTTACTTCAACTAATTTCCCCTGGAGAAGTACTCGCTGCTCCAAGTACCGTCTGGCCTAGCCTGAGTGAAACTCGCCTTGTTCGGAGCATCCTACAACATCCACGACGACAACCTGGCCGTGCCCCGAGCACGAAGTACAAACTTTGCGCCCACAACTCTCAAAAACTGCTTGTGTTTGGGTTTTGATTTTGGTTTGGTTTGGGTTTTTTTTCCCCATCTCGAGATTAAAACTTGAAGGAGTAGCGCAGGCCCCCACCCCTCCCGAACACAA
>NW_010159641.1:360-708 GCF_000695765.1 Mesitornis unicolor
AAGGGCCAGAGGACGCGGGAGACCCGCGTTTCCCAAGACAGACCACAACGCCCGGCCTCAGCTTCCCAGGCAGTAAAAGGGCGCCACTCCCCTACTCTCACGCCGAAAAGCTCCGGGCAGCTCTCCCCTTGATCCTGCCGCCGCCTTGTTCCCCCCTGCCCCGCAAAGCAGAAGACACCCGAGGACGAGACCCTCCCAATGGCTTTATCAAGCCCAGAGGTTTAAGCCGGGTCAACAAAGAGCCACCAAACTCCCAGCAACGCGGTCTGGGACAACTTCGGGGCCGCCCTGGAGGGCAGGGGCAGGGGTTCCCCCTCCGGAGCAGTCGGAGGAGGAGAGGGCGGTCCC
>NW_010159642.1:0-28749 GCF_000695765.1 Mesitornis unicolor
ACTGGGACCTCCCCAGTCAGCCAGGACTGGTAATGAGTTTGGGATAAATACTTCCAGAGACGGGAAGCATTCTTAGCCAAAAAAATGAGTCAGGTAGCTGGTGTGTGATGATAGGTAAAACAATACTGAAAGCCTGACACCTCATTACATTTTTAAGGACACCTATAATATGGCTTTGGCAAATGTAATCTTTGAGAAAAAACTATGGAGCAATGGGAGAAAATCAGATGTTGAGATTATTCTCTTTTTTCTTTTTTTTTTCTTTTTTTTCTTTTTTTTTCTTTTTTAAAATAAAGGCTCTGAAAGATATGACCATAATAATGGACTATCTTCCAGCCTTACCTAAAATACTGAAAATTCTTTAAAACCAGGTACTCTTCTGAAACTTGTACAGTAACTAATTAATGTTTGTTGTGGAAAAGATAAGATCCTTAAAGAACAGACTTACTGGTTTTTTATTTCAATAGGAGTGGTTGATGGTTAATTAAAAGATACACCAGGATAATTGTTGAATGAATGTAACAAATAAAATGAGACCATGTATGTGATTTTAAGAGAGAAAATGTCACTCCCTAGCATCTGAAGTAGCAAATACATTGTTGAATTAGTGTGATCAGTACCAAATACCACTGAGTTTTTTGCTTTTGGATAAGATTTCTGTTAAAAACAGTGAAAGGGAGAATAAATATAAATACTTGTAATGAATACAGGGGTAGTTACACAGACCACTGAAGAGCTGACATTGGCTTTGCAAAAGTGGTGGCCCATAGAGGGCTCCTTTGGTGTCTTCACCACAGTGAAGGGAGAGCCAGGTGCCTTGGCTGTTCTCCCACTTTTGTCTCAGGAGCTGCTTTCTGTGCAATGGAAACTGAACTGCTCAAGCTGTACCCTGCATTGTGCTCCATCTTGGGAAGTAGACTTCATGCAGTCTGCTGATGGCACCAAGTTGTGCTGGCTATTCAAACTGCACATACTTTGAGGCACTGGTTCAAGTGACATCTCTTAAATTCCACAAATGCACACTGCTGAACAGTACAAAAATCTTTATACATATTCAGATTATACTGAAAGAAATGAAAGTGTCGAGAATTGTTAAGAGTAAGCCAGTAAAGAATCCTGATTAATGTATTAGAAAAACTGAAAAAAACCTTGACCTTTGAACAAAGAAGGTGAATAATGAAAAAATACCTATTGTCACATTGAAAAATTTACTTTTTGATCTTGCAAAGCACTTAAATAGGTGAACCCTTAATGAAGATACTGACACAGTGCAATACAGAGTTGGTGGCATGGATTAATGCAGAGGCACTTTGCAGACAGGCGAGTGAAACTGAACTGGGTACATCAACTCAATTACCTGAGTTTTTCCAATGAGATTTCACTAGGCAGCAGTAGGTGACTATGGGCCAGGTGAACTATAAATCAGATAGCAAAATTGTTTTCTGCCCTCTGTATACATTAGATAGTTCTGCAAGAGTGTGGTGGGTGGATAGAAACCTGAGTGCTGTCACTGTTACCAGAACAGCATATAGAGGAAATGGAGAGATCTATGGCATTTCACCATGCCCTACAGCTCTCTCAAATCCTGGTCAGCAGACTGAGCTTAGCTACAGGTGGAGCACTTTTTTGTGCTGGTACTATGTGGAACTACTTTTATAGGCAGCACTTCCACTTCCTTAGTAGTTTTTTTTGGAGTAAGGGCCTTGAAGTGATTTGCCAAATTATCCTTCATTTATAAAGACTATAATGAAGTTAGCAAAATTTAAAGGAGGGAAGTAGCAATCCATTCATCTGACTGCAAATACAAGGATCTGTTGCAATTTTTAAGAAGGACTCTTTTCCTTTCACATTATATGATGAGCTAGTGCATTTATTACATGTTGCAAAGCTAAAGATGCAGAATCTTCCCACAGAGCCGGCCACAAACATTTAGAAACAGACATGCAGAACTAGTAGGTCAAACCTATGCTGCTACAATAAAGCAGATGAGTTTCAGTTGTCCTGTCACAGGATGCACAAGGTGGTTGGCTATAGCTTGGATGAAGATTGCTTTAAATGAAATAGCCTTTATTTCAGAGTGTCTGACTCACTAATACTGAAAGTGCAGCTTAAATGCTTCTGTTATTGAAATGAACTCCAAAGAGATTATTAAGCCTATGAAAGAACCAAATAAATTAGGAAGGTTTTCTTAAATTTACATCATAGAGGTGAACAAGATTTGATGTTTCTTTCGAGAATTTTTTAAGTAGCATCTTTTAACTACAGAATTTGACCACTCATGTGAGTGAAGAATTATTATTAGAGTAGTTGCAGTGTTGTCAAGTTGTACACTCTGGCCTTAGAAATATTAGTTTTTATTAGTTCTAAATTGTGAATCAAATATGAATCAGATCTTATTTTTAAAGCTTCTCATGCTACAGCTTTTAATGTCCTTGTGGAAGTCTGTATTTATTTCAGAAGAATCACAATTCCTTTTGTATTCATCATGAAAAAGTTATGAGTATGAGGTATTTCTGCTGTGACAATAAGAGACTCTTCATCTAAGGTTAAAGTGTGGTGTTTGTGCATACAGTTTAGTCTCAGAGTCAGCCTGATCTTACCAACAAATACAGAGAACTACCTTCAAGAGGAATGTAGCACCTGGAGTAGTATAGTTTTTAACTGTATGACTTCTGTTGGTAGCAAAAACTTAACTGTAACCTTGAAATGTAATAGTTACTAGATTGTAAGAAAAAGAGGAAAAAAAAAAAGTAGATTCTAACTGCATGGTTAACATTGTCTGCAGATCTTCTGGGATGATGCCTGAAATAAGAGAGGAGGAGAGTAAACACCAAATTTGAGCAATGAAATATGAAAATTATCTTATAGAACTTTCTATATAATGTAGATATATGTACCAAATAATGTAGATAATGTACCAAAAAGGCATAAATTATTTTCCATAATAATGCCTAAAACATTGTGGCATTTTTTATTAAAACATTTGTTTACATTGTTTAATTCTGTAGTGAGCTGCAGAAACATATAAATGTTTATAGAACACAAAAATATATTTTGAATTAATACTAATTTAATATGCTGCTTTATAGGTAGGTATGGTTGAACTGATAGAAGCAACTCAATTTTCTGTAATAACAGTAAAAGAATAATAGATTGTCATGCTCTGTAGAGGTTTATCAAGAACATTTTGAACATTTATCAAGAATCTATAATTTTTTTAATTGTTTCTAGTGGTAAAAGATCAGAGCACTCTGGTGAATAGTTTTGTTGATCAGAAGCCTAATAGAGGAATTTAAAAAACCTGAAACACGGCTCAGTTTTCACTTCCCTGAAAGTACAGCAAAATATCTAAAGCTTTTAATGCAAATCGATAGCATTTCATGTCCATGTCTCAGACACGTGGTGGAATTTAACTCAATTGATTCTGAGATTTCAATAATAAATATAAGTGATGTCAAGATTCATAACAGATTTTGTTTACTTCTTCCAACATAACCTAACTAGACAGTGTGTCAAGCAGAAAGTAATATGGAGAAGACGGTTAATGATGCTTGAATTATTAGGGTTGAAGCTGTTAGAAGCTGGGCTGCTCAGAAATTCTTCAGCTCCTCTCCTGCTGTTCCAGCACAGCAGATGGCCAAAATGAACACTATTGTAAGGAACAAACATATTTTGGGATTATTTTAATCAAGTTGAGAAGCTCCAGAGAGTACAGTACAGTACTGGCTGTTACAGCAGTAATCTGAAATGTGAGAGAATGGCAGAGACTCTACCTACATTTGAGTAAACAAAATCTCCTGGAAGGTGTAACCCTCTGTTAGCATTAGAAAAATTAAGGGAAAACCTCCCCTAGAAGATCTTTAGTTTGTCCCAGTAGAGCAGAAAAGTTTTTGGAGCATCAGAGGACAGGGGAACTGTTTCCCACTTAGGTGGAGTTATGGATGCATTTCAGCAAGTTCAGAGGCCAGTTGGTTACTGGCTGGAATGAACAGCAGTTGTCCCATGATATCTTTCTTTACTTACATGTGACCAGAGCTGACAACTGTTACAGCAAAACTTCTGCTATGTTTTGGAAAAAACCAAGTAATTTCATTTGCAATGATTTCAGATTTAATATGGAAATTTTAATGTATTTTACATGTATGCTCATGAAACTTCTGTATTTACTATACAGGTGTTGGACAAGAACATCATCGGTAGCCGTCATCCTGAATTATGGGGATTAAATTCCCATCAACCTTGTAGACTGTTGAGCCTGCTCATTTAGTAAAATCAAATTCTGTCTCCTTGCACAGCAAAAAAGGCTTTTTGCACATTGGTAGAGTCTGTCTTGATCTCTAGGGGGTTTTTACCTGTTATGACCACTGAAGGTTTCCAAGGAGCCATACCACCAGAGTGTATTCAGTTCTTGGACTTCTCTGAGTTAACACTGCTATAATTTATAGGTTCCCTTGTAGAAGAGAGACTGTCTTCACTTTTTCAGTCATCATTTCCTGTGCTGTCCCAGAAGCCTTTCCTAGCACCCAGCTTGCATTACTCAAGAAAAAGACTTTACTTCACCCCTGCTATGACTACCTGTTACTGTGTCTGAGAGTGGTTAGTCAACTTAATATTTGTATATGGCATTTAATGCTCGTCATATTTTTTTTTTATTTTTGCAACATTGCTAAAAACCTTATGTACTAATTAGAAGCAAAGGAATCTGCTCATCTGCTGTTGTCAAGATTAGAAATTTAGATGTTGCAATCTGTGGTGCAGACAAACTCCACTGATGACAGTAGTAGCCAGGCAAATATTGAATATATGAAAGTATAAATAACGCAAACCTATTTTAGGTCACCTTTTTGGCTGAGATGGCATAGTTGTCCTATTACTCATCTTCTTTTGTTTCATAGTTGCAAGGTTACACATCTCTCCCAGTAAACAGTGACAAATGCAAAACCACATTTAAACAATACCATTTCCCTAGCCTCTGTCTGTCCTGTGGATGGATTCCTCCCTCTACTTTTGCATTACTTGTTTTGGAAAGGGTATTTTTTTCTTCAAGCAAGATTTTTTTTTCATTATTTTTCCCCTCCCCTGGTGGTCCTGTAAGTCCACCTTCTAGAGACCAAAATGAAAAAAAATACCTGTTTAAATTCTCACAGGATTTTCATTTTATGCAGAGCAGCAGGAGGAATGTTGTGCCTTTTCTGGTGCAGAGCTAAATTTCCCACCAGAACCATATGTCTGCAAAGCGGACCTTCTCTCTCCCTCAGTGGAACCCAAGGGAAGTGAGCAAGAAATGTGGCAACTGCCTTCTTTCAGCTACAGGCAAGTATAGCAGGACATTTTTGTGACAACTACAGCATTAAAGTCTGCACTTCACTTCCAGTCCAGTAAACCAAAGCTGCCAGGAGACTTTCAGCTGAGATGCTGATACACAGTGTTGCTTCCTTTCTCACCAGCAGCACCTTCCAGTTGCAGAAATGGCTCACTTCATTGTTGTCTTGTGAAGGTATTTGGGAATCTTACCTAAGAAAGAACGAAGAGGAGATGCCAGAAGCGTTAACTACTAGAGACTACAGGATTTCTCTGCTAAGCAAATGCTGGTTTTATTGTTGCTTACCAGCCAATGCTAACCATTCTTTGCCTTAGATAACCCTTTAGTTGAAGTGTTGAGAGCACCTCTCTTCAGTTATTACTAAAACTGGGCCTTTAACAGAATGTTAGATGTAAATGCTAAACATTACTGAAGCCTGAACCCTGCAGTTTTGAAATCACTGTGTATTGTACCAGTGTGAACCAGTCTTACCCTTGTGAGAGGTAGGAAAGGCCTGGTCTTGTTCCAGACTTCATAGCCTCATCTTCATTGGATACTTTGGGCAACATGAGCTTTTTCCCTCTAGCTACCATGGCTATGTCTGCTGTGGTTTACTCTAATGTAAAATTCTCTGTGATAACTTTAAGTTAGTCTGCTTTGGTGTGGTGGTTCTGATGATAACAACAGGTCAGCTGCATCAGTGAAGAGAACAGAGGACTGTGATTAGACTTCTAAAGGCATCTCAGCTGGTATAGTATATAGTAACTACATTGATACATAATCTTAGCAAACCACAGCAGGAACTGAAGGAGAAAAAAGATAAAATCAGGTCTAGTATTATGATGTATGTGGTATAAATGGTTCATACAGTCATAGCATCTTTATTTATTAGTTATATTCCTGTAGCACTTCAGTACTCTTAACACCTGATCATATTGATACCGGTACTGTATGACAGTAGAAATAAATAGTCCAAATTCCTGAACAGTTTACCATCTTTGTACAGCAACAGGAGTGGGGAACAAGGAGGTATTATGTAGGATCAAAACAAGTGATCTTAGCACACCAGACTCTTAAGGACCTTTACTGGTTTTGGTACGCTTTGTAGTAATACCCTAAAACTATGTATTTGATTTGTATGTGTTTCCAGGGATCTTTTCCTAAGTCAAGAGGTGATTTTGTCTGAAAGGGCTTAGTAGAGCTCCAATCCATGATATGGAAGAGCCTGGAGCCATAAAATACTACATGTGAAGGCAAGTGTTCTATGTGTGATGTCATAGAGAAGGGAATAGATGGATACAGAGCAGAGTGACATAGTAAAAATTACAAAGAAAATAACCGTTGCAGCTATCTCTGATATGGTTAAGTAAGAGATAGTTTGTTTTGTTAAAGTAGATGAAAGGAAGCTTGCAAAAGTTCAGAACTAAGTGCCAAGAGGAGAGACTGTGTGGACAGATAGGGAAAGCTGCCATTTAAGTCGTTTTCAGACTTGTGCTTTTACTGAAGACTAATATGCACTATTTCATGTCAAGCAAGAAAAACTGTGCACTCAAGATAAGGTTCGTGTGCTTTCTCTTCAGATCCTTGCAAATAGGAAATAGACATTGCTCAGCTCACCAGTGGAGTTATGGTCTTGTTTTAGAGAAGTCCATTTTAAAAATTTGTAATCTTTAAGGGTTTCTCCTGGTTTAGTAGATAAGTTTGTTCAGCCTGCACATGCTTTCTGGAAAACAGAAAAATTCAGGTAGATCAGCATTTCAAACTGATGGTTGCTGGCAAACCCTTGATCACAGAATCACACAGAATGGTAGGGGTGGGAAGGGGCCTCTGAAGATCATCCAGTCCAAGCCCCCTGCCAGAGCAGTATCACCTAGACTGGGTCACACAGGAACGCATCCAGGCGGATTTTGAATGTCTCCAGAGAAGGAGACTCCACAACCTCTCTGGGCAACCTGTTCCAGTGCTCCATAACCCTTACAGTGAAAAAGTTTTTCATTATGGTCAGGTTGAACCTCCTATGCTTCAGCTTGCACCCATTGCCCCTTGTCCTGTCGCTGGTCACAACTGAGTACTCACAGAGTGCAGAGTACGGAACAGAGTACTTGAAAGAAATCAAGTTAATGAAAGGTTAATTCCATTATTACCTGTTTCCTTTAAATGAAGCAATTGAGCAATATAGTTTAACTTTGGCTTGCCGAAATTGCTTACACTATATGTGTTGTAATAATTTGTGTCTGTTTTTTTTAACAGCTGTGTCTAAATTGTCACACAGCATGTAACTGTTTAATGCTTCATTTTGTGTGAACACATACAAAACTTTTATGCATAGAAAAAATAATTCTGCAATTTTGAGAAACTGTGAAAGCAGAATTCTCTGCTTTTCAAATTTGCCTGAAATCACTGAAAATCTGAATAGTCCACATGAATTAATTAATTTTTTTGTCCATTTTTTCTCATTCTTGTGTAATAATCTTAAGTCAGGCCTTTTAGTTCTGATGTACATAGTTATGAACATTTACTAACTAGCACAAACTGATGCTTTTTAATTCTTTGACATTTGCTTTTTCATCTTTTACTTTAGCCACACCTTGAATGGACTATTAATGGAGTGGAAGTTGGTGGCTTTCAAATATATATATATGTATGAAAGCTAAAGCTGCAGTGGACTGATGAGGGAACATTATGAATATTCTTTCATTCTCTTTTTTCTCAAATTTTGACAAACTGGAAGTCCTAAGTGCCCTTAAAATCAGGCTGCTGACCAAGCAGCAATAGTACAGAGCACTGCAACAGAAAATACTAATCAGCATCATATACTTAAGTGGAATTTCAATCTTATTTCTGTAAGCTCTTAGTTTAAGGTACTGTTTCTTAAGCATGCAGATAGTATAATAGTTCCTTCTTTTGCAGAAATGCTAAAAGAGCTCATTTTCATATCCTGAGATCCTATCATATCCCACAAAGCCAAGAGGAGTAACCTGAATTGAGAATACCCTGCTGTTGCAGTAAGCTGCTCTGGAGATAAGGAAGACAGCAGTGCATATATGCTACAGAGGCGGCTGGCATAGTTTGCTGGTGACAGTATTCTGCTGCTACAGACAGTATTTTTCATGCAGGATAGAAAACCACTGTTTTTAACAGCATTTGGTCCTTGTAACTGCCACTCTGAAAAAGCATGAGAGTGGATGGCAAAAGCTGCAATAATTTCAACTTAGGCCAAATTCCTTTTGTCTGTCACCATTCCTCTAGCCTTTATGGGGATGTGGCTGGGAAGCGGGGCCTAATATTTCTTTCCCCAGTAGCTTGGCATAAACAGCTGTTTTGTGGCATTTTGCTAGTGGTCTCTGTATTAATAATCTCATTCCATTTTTACATTCTTGCTGTAAGCAGACAGAATTCAAGTGACATCATTAAATCTACATCTGGCCCCAGTTATCCTGATGTACAGGGCCAAAAGATGTCTGCTTTTCTTTTCCTGTTCTTACTATTGGAGACTTTCACAAAATTCATTGGATGCCTCAGTATGTAAGCAGAGAGAGCAGATTTATTTTTTGAGGACTCTGTGTGAATAAAGGTTTCTAATGAGTTAATTTATTTTGTAGTTTCTATGTGTTTATTAATGGAATTTGTATTTTGGAAGCTAGATTCAGAGATTTCTTCTGGATTTTCTGGAAAGAGTATGGCACTTGTGAGGAATAGAGAGAGAGTGAGCAAATTAGTGAGAGAAATACAGAAAGAGTAGGAGAAAGCTCTGCAAATGAAGATGTGGTAAGCTTCAGTGTGCAACAAGAGACTGCTTTATACTGGGGAGTAACTGACACAGGTCCAATAACAACTAGACTGGGGTGAACTTGCAAGTTAAACATAGCCTCTTGTATTTAATTTGATTTTTGTACTTTTTAAAAAAGAACCTGTAAAGATTTAATTAAAAAAAAGACTGAAGCAGCAGAATTTATTAATAGTGTAAAGTAAATGATACGTCTAGATGTGTGTAATAGATGCTGCTTCTCATTACCTGGCTCATTTTAGCCTCCTTTCCTTTCCTCCTCCCTTCCCAAAAACCATTTTAACTTGTGATGCTGGTAAAGGAACTGTCATTTCAAAGGGACAGGCACCAACTGGCTTTTCCCTGTTGTGAATATGCATGTCAGTGTGTATATATATATATGCATATGTGTACATATACAGAGCACAAATTAGAAAATTTCTATTTTTTCCATCCAAGTTTTGTATGAATGTTCTTGTGTATGTGTTCTATTTTAGATGTTAGTATGATAAGCATAAATACTACAGGAAAAGGTCATTGAAGGACTCAGGGAACAACAGGGATTAAATACTAAATATGTGATTATTCTTAGGCTCTAGAGAAGATCCTAAGAAACTTTTATGTGTGTGTGCTGAATACTAACCTGATCTTATTTCCTCTTTAGCAATTGCTGTAAGCTTCAGATAATTGTTAAGAACAGAGTATTCTGCATTTTTTACTAATATTCTGGGTTTTAAAGGTTGTTTTAATCACCTTCTTTGTTTATACACTAGAAACAGGATGTGTTCAAATTTTCAACTGGTACAGGAAAAAAGTAGAACTTTTAAATGATGCTTCTCACTAATTATTTTGATGCCTTGACAGTTTACCAGCCTGTAATTACTGACTTTTCCTATTACTCTGAACTGAAATAACTGTAGCGTGCTCACTATGTTTGCCAGAGATGAATCACCTGATGCCTGCCATACTTCTACAGCAGAGAAGAAACTTCCACTAAAAACTCTGCAAAATGCAGTAGTAACTTCTTGGGGGTTTGTTTTATTGTTTTCAGGGTGCTGGGTGCACGGCACTGGTGGTAGCTGTGGTGGCAAGGAAGTTAGAACTTACCAAAGCTGAAAAACATGTGCATAATTTCATGATGGACACCCAGCTAACTAAAAGAGTAAGTCACACTTTATACTCACAACTGAATAGGAAATGTGTGTTAATTTATTTCTGCCTTTGTTTTAGTCTCCTGCTCCATTCTCCTACTGAACCTTTTCATGAGTGTGATTTTGCAAGGAGGATGAGTCAAATGCCTTGAGCTTTTCTCTGAATTGAGGGAAACTGCAGGTTCTCAGCAGATTTTGAGGATTTGAATGTTTTTCTATAGAGGGTCCTGGCAGCTGGAAGATAATTGATATAACCAACAGTTAAATGCTGTGAAACTAAAGATGATTATATGAAACTAAAAAAATTAATGCAGGATATGAGAAGAAGATATAAAATTTTTTGTAGCTAAAATAGGTGTAATCAGTGATATATACAAGAATTTCAAGCTATGAAGAATGTTCTTAAAAAAAGATCTATTTTAAAAGTCTAGTTTGTGACTGAGACAATTGCGTTGTGTACTCAACACAGAGTTCACTTAGCTGCATACAGTACTAAGGTGCCTTGAAAGATGTTTGTTAATAATAATGTTTTTAGAAGAGATTATTTTTAAAAAAATCTAGAAATCATTAGAAGTCATATTTTTAAATTTTCCTTATGAAATATAATTTAAATTACATCTTGGAAAAGGACATAATATAAAATACAAGGCAATAGAAATCCTTTACTGAAATAAAAGATGCCAGTGTTGAGGGAAAAAGAAAATTAGTAGGTGCTACACAGTCCTCTCAACTTGTTTAATCTTCATTATTGAGAAGAGCCAATATGGAAAGGAAGGTCCTTACACTCACAACAGGAACCCACCACTTATTCATGGGTAGTGAAGAGGGATGTTGATATCTCAGCTGGAAACCACATCTCTACTCCAGGTGAGGAAGGAGGTTTGCTGCCTCAGCACTGCTCTGTGCAGCTCCTCTGCTGCAGAGAGCCATGTCATTTCTCTACACGCTGTGTTACCAGGACACGTCAGGATACTGCTCTGGTTCTTCTGGCTCCCTTGTTTGTATGATGGTCACCACTAACAGCCTATATCTCCCCTAATTAGTCACAGTGGGGAAAGACTAAAGATGAGTGATAGGCATAGAGGATGTCTCACTTGAGGTGTGTGTCTGAGCTTGTTGATTTAGACTCTTATTACAGACAGTTGAGGCCTTGTTGATAGTAGACTACAGACAACAATTTGGCCCTTGCTAATACAGGCACTTTTCTAGTATAATCTTCAAACTGAGCTCAAAATATCTTTCAGGAGAGAAAAAGGTTTTGTAAATATTGGCCAGATTTTGAGTCTAGTGTTCATTTGTGCCTTTTAAAGTTTATTTTATTCAGCTATCCTTCATATAAATCTAAATATCAGTCTAATACTGTATTCAAGTGGCGCTTTGGTAGCTTCAGACTCATGAAACTCAAAGCACATGAGAAGCAAACCAATCAAATGAATCTGAAATGCACAGGAAGTCACAAATCAGTTACACAGATACTGAAGAGGTTTCATCATAGCCTGAAGGTAGCTATATCTTGTGGAAATGAAAGGACTAGATAGAGATTGTGAGCAGGTCTCCAAACTGTGATTGTGCTTCCACTGAAGTCCGGACCAAGGGTGAGGACCTCTTGCTGGGAAGAGTTACTGCATGGCATTCCTACAACACCTTTGCCTAGACGTTGTCTTAGCTTTGATGCTGCAATGACTGGCATGATGTAAAGTTGGAGGGACAGAAAATAAAGATGAGCAATAAGGACAGTTTTCACTTGCAAGTAACCTAGTAGTTCTGTCATTAATCAACATTGCATTGAAATTCTTTCTCTGTTGTTTTCAAGCATTCTTGAAAACTTTTTAAGGCCAAAGAAGGAACTTTAGGTACTCTAACCATGGAAAGCTTCATTTAAAATAAAATTCAAAGCATTTATGAAATAAAATTCTGGTCAGATTACTTGACCAGATATTTTTTCATCTCCTTGGAGAATAGTAATAAACATGAATAAAAATTTGAGGAAAAAAAAGATTAAAAAAGTGTACTCAAACAGCTCAGGAAATTTAAAAGACTGTTAGACTGCTAAGGGAATTAAGGGGTACTAACCATAGAACAAGAAGGAGAGAGATTTATGATCCTATTAAATACATTTCGTTAATTGCCAACCAGATAATGCATTAGTATTTCCTCACTGTAATTTTTATTGCCGTAAACATCAAATGGTGCTAACTCTTTAAAGACGGTCAAATTATTCGCTCATGCAAAGAGAGCTGGTCCCAACATCATGCTTAAAAGTAACAGAAATTGCTCAGCAGTCCCCTTGGTTCAGTTACTGCTTTCTGCCCTCAGTGCTGCAGCTTCTTGATGTAGTCACTTCCCCCAGTTAGGCAGGGTCTTAAATGTTTTAGAAAGAGATTATACCAGAAAAGAGAAAACATGACTTAATGCTACTTTTGTCAGCCCAGTGTTTTTTCTTTTATTAAACAGGTGAAAAATGCAGCTGCTAATGTACTCAGGGAAACATGGTTAATTTATAAAAACACAAAGCTGGTTAAAAAGATAGACCATGCAAAAGTAAGGAAACATCAACGCAAATTCTTGCAAGCTATTCATCAGTAAGTACTATTTTGCTTTGGTTTTCCTCCCCAAGTGTTTTCTTTCTTAATTTCCCTCACCCTCATAGTCACTCTTAGTCCCCCACGTCCTCCCCAGGCCCTTCTCTTCCCTGGCCTTTCCCACCATGCCTCCTCCCCCCAGAACTTTGCTCTTGAGGTTGAATTGTCTACAAGAGGAAGACAAATAAATGGTTTTACTGTGTTGCCTGTTTACAAAGAAATAAAAAAGTTTGCTAGCTGTGTATATCCAATATGGGGTAAATCAAACTTGTTCATACTGTTTTAGGAGTTTCCCATGCTTCTTGAATTAGCTAAAACTTTCTTTTCTCTTTTGCCACTGAGACTATCCTTTCTTGTTATGTATTTGCTTACAGGTAATAAGATCCAAGCTACAATAAAGAGAAGAAAATGAAAAAAACCTTGCATTTTTAGTAGATGTTTTAATAATTTAAAATGAGAATGATTTGACAGAATAAACCCTATGTGTTATGTGTGTAGTGTTTAATGAAAAGAATATGCATCAAGCATTATTGTACAGTTCAGCGGCAATTAGTTGCCTCTCCCTACCATATATTTCCAGTGCATAAAATCAAATGTTGATTTATCAGCTATAACCCCTGACATCTGTTGTAGAAAGTGGGAGTATATGCCAACAGTCAGTGTGTGACTTTCAAGCACCTCTGGCATGATTCAGACGAGTTCTTCCCCTGTCTTAAGGGGTTGAAAACAAGCTGATAACTGTAACCAGTAGTAGGATTAAGCTGAATTATGGTATTGTCCTAAAATTCATAATATGTGTTTGTCATAAAGCACATCGAAACCAGCAGAATGGCACAATGATTCAGTTACTCTTCCTTGGACTACATGGGAGAAAAAAAGAGTTTTGTCCCCAGGAACCACAGATTCATCTTGAGGAATGGGCAGGACCCATGCCACTATTTGTCTGCTCTCTTCAATGTCCCCATCCAGCCTGAGGCAGCTATTTGTACAGCCTATTAAATTAGTTTCCATTAGATCCTGGGGAGATGTAGATTAATTGAGTAAGTTTCATTTTGAACTGATGTTTTGATAACTTTTAAGTGTGAGTCTGTGTCTGAGCCAACCTATGAGGAGATGTGAGGAAAGCATTCATCATGGAAAGAACACTGTGTCATCTTACAGGAAACACAGGAAGGAAAGGGCAGGTTATCATGTTTCCTATTAGTAGATTTAGGCTAACAGTTATTGTTTCTCTGTATCATAGCGATGTTTTAAAACATCGCTGATGTTTTAGCTTAGCTAATCTTAAGGTATGAAGTATTCTATAAGCCATGATTACTGTATTATATTTAGCAAACTTGCAGGATTAAATGTTACTGTGCTATTGTAGAAATACTTGAAGGAATAAAAAGATGGTAAAAGTCAAGGCATTTTTCTGTGTGTATTTTCCCAGTTTGGTCACTCTGCTTCTCTTAAAGGATTGGAAAGCAGAGAGTGGCAGGGGTTCTGACATAGAGGGTGGCATATCCTGCCCATCTTTTGCTGGACTTGAGTCCTTGATTGCAAAGGTTATTCCTTAACATTTTAATTTTGCTATTTATTTTGTGTGTGTGTTTGTGTGTGTGGTCATGTGCGCGCGTGTGTGTGCGCCTGTGCACACAAACATGTTCAAAGAATCTAAAAAGCACAGCAGGCTTGATCTGCAGCTTTATATATCATTCAAGCCCAGGAGAGCTTCACAGTGTTGTAGTGTTGTTCTGGACCTGCCTTAAAAATTCATTAATCAGGTAGAGTGAAGAAGGTGGCAGCAGTAATTTTTTCCTAGCTATGCCAGCCAGACATTGAACACCTATGTTAATAATGCATTTCCCTCTGTCTTTCAGCATATTGCATCCCATTCCCGAAACTTCTGTATTTAAGCAAAAAAATGAAAGGATAATTTTCTCAATATGCTGAAGCATATGTGAAGAATGGAACCATTGCTTCAGCAGTTTGCTTGCTTTCAGCTGTAGCAGAGTAGCTAGGTGCAAATTCTTTTTTCTCACTTTGCATCTTTGAACTTTTCTCAAGGGACTCTTGGTAGTATATGGCTCTTTTCCACCTTTCTGGATTCTTGGGTTTTATTGGTCCTCCTCCTTCGCCTTTTCAACCATTTCACTGGAGACAGAAATAAAAGGAGTGAATTTTCAGGAGTTTCAGTTTCATGGTAACAGTCTCAAGCTCATGGTTGCAGCTCTAAAACATCTAAAAATATCCACAGCTGTGCTGCCTTCAACTGGTCTGGGTCTTTTTTGCTTTTCATGCACACTAAATAAGACGAAGGTAAAATCATTACTCTAAATGATATTATGAAAAAGCCCTATGTATTGTATGAATAAGAAAGTCTACAAATGATAGTTAATGAGAAGGTTTGAAGCTATTGCGAATTCCTCAGTCATGAACACAAGTGAGTTAGATTCCACCTCAGACAGTTACTGGTTGAAAGAACTAGCAACTCCCTAGGACTTCCCACCTACTGAATTGAGCCCACTGTGCTCATCTGTTGTTTTAGTATATTTTACAGTTTGTTTTCTTTTGTTTTGTCTTTTTATTTCAACAAAATGAAAATAGAGCTCGGAAGTAAGTTGTATGAGCTGTTCCTTTCTAAATTTGCAGAATTTACCACTGTCTGCATGCAAAATATAGAGTCTTTATTTGTGAACTTCAGTGGTCTGATTGCTGCCATGGAAATGCAACCCAGAATCATGATCTTTTGCTGTGATAAGTGAAGTTCATAAAATCAAGATGTTTTATATTGTCACTTAATGAATTTAAGAATGAAAGTCTGACAGTTTTCTTCAAATCTGGCTGCTGCAGCTAAAGACTTGCCATTACCTGGAGACATATTTTTACAGTCTGTGATAGGTATTGGGTTGATTATCATGGAGGATTATCATGTTGGTGTCAGCTGGTACTTGTATTGTTACATTAATAATTACTGCTTGGAATTTTAAAATTAACATACTAACTGGCAAAGAGATAAGTCAATGAATCTTTGAGAAAAGCAGAAAACACATATTCTGAACATTTTTTGAGAGATGCTCACCGAAACACTAGTATTATCATTCTCCAGTCAAATAATTACATTCTTACCTTATGTTGTGCTCTGAAGGAAGCCTCCAGGGGAGGAAGAGCTTATGACAATCCTGTAACAAGCCAGTGGAATGTCAATTTATATGAATAGTTGATTTCCACCTCAACAGAGTTATTTCCATGTGTTTTAAAAGATATTTCCCTCTTCACAAATTTTCTCGTGGCAATTATCCTAGATATGAAAGAACATGCTCAGTAACTAAAGCTGTGAGCAGAAACCTCCTGGTTTTGGAAGATGTCCAGGAAGGCTTGCTTTAAACTTTCTAAGTAGCACCGTCACTGAGAAATAGGTAGAATATGCATTAGCAACCCACCTGCCTCAAAATGTTGTTAAACTTATTCTCATCTGACGGCTAACCAAATGGTTAGCTTTGTTGGCCCTTGACATACTAGTAGATTGCATGTTATAACACATTGTTTACAGTTTGATATGTTGTTTTAAAAAATGCTATTTCCTGCTTAGAAGAGCCACTGGAAGAGTCCAAGTAATTCTCTGTTGGGAGATGTTGAACAAATGACTTGTAGTTAAGGAAGAATTTGCTTATTTGTGAAAATTGCATCTAAAAACCAGTCGTCTAGTTACTGATAAGCATGGATTTCAGGGAACACATAAGAAAGGTCATGCATGTATCTTTCAAAGAATGTGCATAACTAATAATAATGCAGATAGATAAGCATCAAAGAGAAAAATATACCCTTGTTGCATCTTTCATAGTTTTTCAATGCTCTAGTTTAAATAGTACATTGGAAAGGAATGTCTAATGTAAGTTTAAAATGTAATCATATTTAGATTCACAAGTTATTTAAGAAAATTAAATGTATTGGCAAGTGTGTTGGTTATTTAGCTGCTGATCAGATGGAAGTTCTATTTAAAGTAATGAGAAACTCACTTATCACTGTATTTCCATCAGGTTCAAACACCTGCTAACCCAATCCATTTCCGACAGAACAGGGCTAATTCCTGTATCTAGTCATGTAGGCATGGGAAGATTCTTGATTGCTACAACATTAATGCAAAAAAAAAAAGTTGTTCTATGTTTCTTCCTATATCTACTTGTCACGATACTGAGGCTTTGAGGAATGTTTTGGCTTTCTTTCATATAGTTTGGATAAATTGTTATCTCCCTTTTTGAATTCAACTTTGACCATGGCAAATGGTATTCTCAAGGACATCACATTTCCTTGCTCTCTCCTTTTTTGCGGTGTTGAAGAAGCATGCTTCTCATTGTAGCAGGCACATGACCAATTCTGACTTTACACAAAGTACTCAAGGCATTGTCCATGCAGTTATTTGCTCTTGTAAGTTTTGTGCATGCTTTTTGGAAATCCTAATATGACCACAGACACAAAAGAATCTGACTTAAAATTCCACTTTTTAGATTAAGAAGTGTAAAAATGGAGCAAAGGAAACTGAATGATCAAGCCAACACTTTGGTGGACCTGGCAAAGGTTAGTAGACAATTACTGTTGTTTCATCCTTTCAAAAGGAAGAGTTCGTAAGTGAAAATGTTACGTATTATACATGCAAATATGGTTAACAGGTTTGTTATTTGTAGAAAATGAAAATGTGTTTCTGTTTTGTCATAACACCTACTGAATGAACCATTGTTCATGGCTGTGACCAAAGTTTGAATGCACCATATTTTATATTTTTGTACATTTGAAAAAAGATTTCACAATTGAGAAGCTGATCCTGAGAGCTCCTGAAGTGACTGCAGTGGTCATGGTAAATGATGAACTGTGAGTGGGCCATAGTAGTTTAGTGCTGCGTAGTAAAGAGATTTCCTGTCTGGTGATAGTGACTGTGCCATGAGGGACCATAGTACACAGACTCTCATGCAGACTGGAATTGGAAGTTCTGGTTTTCTATTCCTGTTGTCTTATGCAGCAGTGACTTTGAACAAGTAAAGGTCTACACTTGTTTAAGTTTTCATAATGAATAATAGCTGCCTACTTTGCCATTATCTCATAAAGCTTTATTAATCTTTTTTAAACCATTTGAGGGGAGTTAGGAGAGGCTATTCAGTTGCAAACTACTTGTCTATTGTTGCTGGGAATTTTCATTAATATAAAATAATAACTGGAGAGTAAGAGGGCTGAGCTGAGAGCATTCTGGTTTTCACATTAGACCTCAGTATTTAAGAGTTCCTTTTACCTTAATTTGAGGTTACATTAGAGGCATTAGTGGGCTTCTCCTAAGCCTTTCTTATAAACCTCTTCATATGCCTCAAAACCCTCCTCAATTTAAAGTGTATCAAAGCAATGATTAAACTTTTCAGTGTCCATTCTCCTTTTACTTTGAAGAAACACCTGACAACTTGCTGAAAATGTATTTCAGTCTAATGCTTCTCATAGCTGATAAATACTTTTCAGATACTATTTAATGTAGTCGTCTTTGTTTTCAAGGGTTAAGCTAGCATCTTGAAACGGGCAGACAAATGGATTACCGACACTCATCTGATACTGAAATCCTTTACACTTCAGGCAGTCATTCATTCAATTAATTTTCATTCCCTTTGGATGGTTTACAAACTTCAACCATTTTGTCTTCTGAATTACATCCACTTCTGACTCTAGTTCACATCTGGTCTGAAGTCTCAGTCTATTAGAGGAAGAAATTCAGTTGTTATTATTAACCAGTGCAAGTCTCTATGAAATAACACATTTCCGATTATATTTCTACTGACCACTGTGGCATTTTAAAGTACAGCCTATTTATTTGCTGTAACCAAACACTGTTTTGTATAGGGCAGATAGACTGGGGAATGCAGAAGTAGAGAAGCATACAACTGAGTTTTCTGTCTTTGCACTACATTTTAAAAACAATTTACCTGAATACTCTTACTACAGCCAGTTGAAGAAAATCTGGTCAGTTTAAGGAGAAAGCAAATGAACAACATCTGTGTTCTGCTTAGAAGAATGAGGGTGCTTAAAACCAGAGGAAATACAGAGGAGTCAAGGATGGATCACAGCTTTGGAGCCTTTGGTCTCCTGGTGAATTATACAACTGACTGTTCACAAAGCTTAGCATGGTGCATTTCTAAGCACCTGAACTTCCAAAACAGGTCTGGTCTTTTGTCTACTTCATTTAGACCCTGACATCTAAAGTGCTACTCAAAATATATTAAATTTTTACTCAACAAATTTAGTAGAAAGTTTATTCTGCATCTGCAAGGAAAATTATTTCACAAGACTAGATATTGTTATAATGTTCATACGCATTTTTTACAAACCCTTGTAGATTTGTGCTGCTTGTTACAATCTTTGTAAGATCTCTCTAAACCTTTGTTTACATCCTTCTACTTTCAGACTCAAAACATCATGTATGACATGATTTCTGACTTAAATGAAAGAAGTGAAGATTTTGAGAAGAGAATTGTTACTCTGGAAACTAAACTGGAAACTTTAATTGGTAGCATTCAAGCTCTCCCTGGACTGATTAGCCAGACAATCAGCCAGCAGCAGAGGGATTTCCTCGAGGCTCAGATACAAAATTATGATAAACATGTTGCTTACAGTGCTGAACGATCACGATCTTTGTCAAGAAGAAGGAGATCATCCTCCACAGCACCACCAACTTCATCAGAGAGTAGCTAGAAAATAATAAGTTAACCACAAAATAAAGACTTTTTGCCATCATATGGTCAGTATTTTAGCTTTTATTGTAAAGCCCTATGGTTCTAACCAGTGTTATCTGGGTTCTGATGTCAGAATCCTGGAAACCTGAACATGTTCTAGGCCAAAATGAGTGAAAACTCTTTTTTCCCCCCTCCTCCTCTCAGATGCATATTGAATGCACCTATTATTGCTATATTAGATTGTTCCTCCTGTTACTTCAATAACTTTTTATTTATGCACTTCAAACAAACTTTACTACTTCAGTATATAACATAATAAAAAGGTTAATTTCTGCATAGTTGCTTGGTTACTTGGACTAAACAAAGCTCACAATCAAAAGGCCTAATTATAAACTTCTAAGAAACTAAATTGAAGCTTAATAATTATCTCTCAGTATGAACACTAAGTCTCTAAACTTTGCTTGCAGTGGAGGGGGAAAAAAATTAATATTCAACTAACAGCGTGCTGTGTATGTATAGTCATTTTAAAAGGTCGCTGACAGCTTCGATTTCTGAAGTGATTAATTAAAAATATAGTTTATCCTAGAAAGTAAGTTATGAAGTACACTATGAGTTTTTTAAATCTTAGGGCTTTTGTTTAACATCCATTTGTATACACACACATAGATAATATATATACATATATACTTATGTATATAAAATTATTTATGCAATGCCCATGGCAAAGATCTTTTAAACTGACTATTTGTAAAGCTACTGGCATGCAGAAAGCACAGGTAAAGTCCTGTTCATTTATGCAGAGTCTCATAATTAAACCAGGTAAGTATGTCCAGACAGAAGAGTCACTTTCAAGCTGGACATCTCCCATTAATTTTATTTGGGTTTTGGAAGTGTTAGATTGCTACTTTCTCCACTTTGTTTTTCGCGCTTAGTGTTTCTGGAGTGAATGACTAGCACACAGAGTTATAGCATACACAGTTGCATGATGGCAGCACAATGTTCTGTATACATTAAGTCTGGATAATCCACATGGTTTCTGCTATGCAGTTAAGCTTAGCAAGATTTAGCAATATTGCCAAAAACTGTTTTATAAAAAACTAGTGTAGACTGGAGTTACAGTAGTGGGATATCTGTGGTATTTTACTTTCATGTACAAATAATAAGGTCTGCTGCTTTCTTAAAAAAAAAAACCACCATGAAACGTAGTGTACACATTTGTGAAGCAGTTCTGACTTTTCTCTTGATTTATATTCCAGAGTAGCAAAACTAGGTAAGCTTAAATGCTCAGTACATGCAACTTGCATTCACAGCTCCTAATTATAAAAAGGAAATTATTTGAGTTAATGAAATATTTTGTAGTATTTGCTATTTATGAAATACACTAGTCCTTTTCCACCCAAGTTACAGACAAGGGTGACACTGTAGCTAAGTATACCAAGTAAGTATGACTGGCGGTTTCTGAGGGATACTATGTCTACCTAGAAATCATAAACATGCATGTTGAAGGAAATGCCAGTGATCCATGGACATTGTGAGTACTGGACAGTAGCAACAGGCAGGGAAGAAAGCCAGGGCAGAACCATGCTGGACAAGACAGAAGAGTTTTTCTCCCCAGCACACAAAATTCCCCAAACCAAGTGCATAATCTGAAAAACAGCGGACACTTCAGGCCTATTTAAAGTAAAGAAGTCTGCCTTTTGAGGGCCTAAAAAAATGTATAACTGATGAATATAAGTAACATCCAGAGACATTGATTGTTTATTAAAAAGTCAAGAGTTTCTCCAGCACTTTTTATGTCTGTGAGAAAGATGATGACTTTGTAGTATTTTTCCCTCTAGTTGAGCAGGACAGCTGCTTGTCCTTGGAGTGCTTTCTCTACAGACTGGTATTTTGTGACTGGAAATAGTAATAAGTAGTATGCACAGTATTTTCAGTTCTGCTTTTGCTTTTATGAAATTAATTTTCAAAGGAAAAGATGATCAGAGGGCTGGAGCACCTCCTCTACAAGGACCAGCTTAGAGAGTTGGGGCTGTTCAGCCTGGAGAAGAGAAGGCGCCAGGGGACCTTATTGCAGCCTTCCAGTTCCTGAAGGGGTCCTACAGGAAAGCTGGGGAGGGGCTTTTTACAAGGGCAGGTAGTGACAGAACAAGGGGGAATGGTTTTAAACTGGAAGAAGATAGATTTAGACTAGATATTAGGAAGAAATTCTTCACTGTGAGGGTGGTAAGACACTGGCACAGGTTGCCCAGGGAAGTTGTAGATGCTCGCTCCCTGGAAGTGTTCAAGGTCAGGTTGGACAGGGTTTTGGGCAACCTGGTCTAGTGGGAGGTGTCCTTGCCAGGGGGTTGGACTGAATGATCTTTAAGGTCCCTTCCAACCCAAACCATTCTATGATTCTATGATTCTATTCTATTCTATGGATATTACATTACATATACTGTGCTAGCCCAGTCCAAAACTAGATGAGATTTTGAATGGTCATGAGGCCACCTGCTTTACACAGTTGAGAGGATTAGAAGTAGTTATTAATAATATTTAATAGTCAAGTTTCAGAATTCTTTCTTGAAGATTTTTGTTTGCCTGTTCTCCCATTTTTTGTATTTAATTTAGAATATTCTTTCTGTCATTGAATGTGAAATACACTTCCTGTAGTGTGAATACATTCCTTTTTGTCCTGTCAGCTTGAACTAGTTTTTTTGTTGTCTACAACATCTTTTTTATATTTGTAAAACCCATTTTTTTTCTCCTTTGGATTGTACAACTGGGTTTTTGAAGAACTGCAGCTTCACATTGAAAATTCTTGCCAATCTGTGAGAGCTAAGTTTGAATCAAGATCTGGCTGTAAGTGTTGACCTGGTTTATTCTCATGTGAAAGAGCAACTGTCATCTTTGACCTTTTAATTCCCTAGGACTGGGGAGCCTGAACCTATTCATTTCTTGCAGCAGCTTTATGCAAGCAGGGCTGGGAGATGCAGCAGGACTATTCCCATCACTTCTGTAACAGTCTGCCAGATTCCTTTGTGATTCCTTTATTTGTTTTTAAAGCAAACAACAAATTATGACACCATGGAATACCCCAGTTCATTTTCTTCATTTACTTTAAAGCTTGCTGCAAATATTTTATCTGCATTTTTTGGTACTGATGATTCTTTTCCTCTGATACCTGGTTTTGAAAAACACTGAAGCTTTACATGTGAATTCAGTCCAAGAAAACATGGATATAAATGTAAATTATGGAAAGTAAAAAGCAGTGTGGGTTTGATTTTCTTACTCCTGATACAAAACTCCTTTTAATCATTTGAGTTTTGTAGTACCACAAATACCATGACTGATTTTTTTATTTCGAAAACTTAAGCTCCTTCACCATGTTCAGTGTATGAGCTCACTTAAAGAGAAAAGTTGCATTATGACAGATTTCAGAAACTGCTTGTGTGGCTGAATGTAGGTTTTTCTTTGAAAGACTATTCAGAAGCAACAAGAAATCTTTCTCAAAGCATATGGCATATTTACTATGTTAGAGTTGAAAAGCTTTATGCACCTCTTGCTTTAGTCTCACCAATAGGATAATTCAGCTTTCAGTTGTTATTGGACTTCTCTTTATCACAACATTCCAGACACTGATTCCACTTATCAGTTACTTTGACATCTTCTTGCTAATTTGTGCATTTTTAATGACAGTTAGCAAAGATACCTTAGCTGAATCACAGGATCGCAAACAGGCATATTCACCATACTTAAAACTAAGTACATTGATTTAAATAGTATCTTTTAGTTACACGTAAGTTTTTGCAGAATCAGAATAATACATTCAGAGTTCTTGCAGATGCTCTGCAGTTCTTAATTATGCAATCATCTATTGTAACCATGCATATCTTCCCAGGCAGACTTGTGGAACTCAGACTCCTGCAGCTCCATAAAGGTTGATCTGATACAGAAAGAGCTTCACTAATTAGAAGTTAAGCATCCAGCTCAGGAGCTCTGAATCCCTGCTGGATATCCATACCTTTCCTTGTGAGCTATTTAAAAACTGTGGCTTCTCAAACTGGGTCTGAATTCTTGTCATCGTTAGAGATCTAAGATGGGTGATAGGTACACTGTTTTACTGGCACTCAGACTGTAAGACTTCTTCCATGTCAGATTGTATGTGGACATCCAAGCTGATACACTGCACACTAAAAGCATATCTAAGCATAAAAGAATAAATGGTTGAAATATGTCTAATATTAAAAGTAAAACCTATTACCCATACAAATGGGTATACCCATACTACAAATGGAAATTGTCTGAGAGCTCTTTTCCCCTAACTAAATTTTATGAAGAATCCTTAGTAAGTTTTATCTAAAGAAGGAAGATTTTTTGGTCAGTAAGTCTGTTCTCCCCATTTGACAAAATTTTTGTTGTTCATATTCTATTTTTAAAAGAAATTCCCTTAAGTCCTTTTTTCTTCAAGCCATGGAAGGAGTATCTGTAAGGAACTTTGTCCTCTTCATGAGTGAGAGAATAAAGAAAAAGAAATACTTAGGAGTCGCTTTGCAGTCAGATGTGCACTGCTATGGCCTGAGTGCCTCACCCATCTGCATATCAGCTCTGGTCCAGAAACCATAGGGTTTCACTGACTGTAGGGTGAGTTAGCACAGCACTGAGCAAATAAGCCCTGTCTCAAGAACACCCTGATGCACAAGATGATCATGATAAACAGAAGAGGAGAGTCGTTTTTATTTATGCAACTCTCCTCATGACTCAAGGCTTAGCAAAGCACCAAGCCTAATGCAGCCACTTGACTCCCTGCCAAGAACTGAGTGCAGCTGGGTGGTACAGCATATGAATGGAGCAGGTGGGGGATAGTCTCGGCTAGGGTGTGTAGACATGCCCCAAGAAAGCTGAAATGGAGGCAGTTGCCAGAATTAGCATGACCGTACTGCTGTATATTAGACTTGTCTACAGTGGCACAGTGGAACCTCCATTATGTCAATAATTTTCAGGCTTTTATATGATGAAAATGGCCCTGCAGAGGACTGCAAGCCTTTCTGCATAATGGAGGGCATGTAACAAAGCTGCAGTGCAAGAAAAACCTTAGGCCACAAATACAAACCCATTGCAGTCTAGCATGGCAAGTAACCAAATCAGATGAAGAAGTGAAGAAGAAAATGCTTTTTGCTGACATCCCTTGCATTTAGATTCACTTAAACCCATTAGTATCTTCAAATATTTAGGATAATCTAGAGTTTTCAATTATACATGAAGCAAGCAACAAGCTTTTAGTTAGAGTAAAAGGTTCTACTTCAAAATTTACCCATTCTGACCTCTTTTTGTCTTTCAAACCTGCATTTCCAAATATATTGACTCTAAGGAGGAGGTGCATGTTCTGCTGTGTCGTTACAACAAACCAAGTCTCTGAGCGGAAAAGCATCTTCAACCCAAATAAATGACCAAACACCATCTGGCACCAGGAGTAAAAGTGAAGTTAAAAGATTCAAGTAGGTGAACTGACAGGCTTCAGAGCTTAGAAGAAGTTTAAGCAAAGTCTCACTCCAGGTCTGAAAGTCATGAGTATCGATAAAAAATAAGAGACTAGAATTATATTTCCTGACAATGAGCAGTAAGGACAAACTGTTTTGATACTGTTACCTTATATGGTGAAGTTGTCAGACTGTTGAAGAAGTATGAAGACTGCTCGTCACACAGAAATAAACAAGGTTTTTTAAAGAAAGAACTCCAACCTCTGTAATAGAAATGAGAATAAAACCAGAAAGAGCTTGTGCTAGATTATTGTCTCAAAAGACAGGTACCTGGCCTACAGAAAAATTTCAAATGATGAGGTTTCAAGTGGTCTCAAGCAAAAACCAAACAAAAATCACCCCTCATGAGCAGTTTTGTACACTCTGAATTTTCTGTTGAAAAAAAAAAACCCAAAACAAACCTATACAGTGTGCTGAGCAGCACAAATCTGTGCAAAATGAGGTGTGGCAGTGCTCTCCCTCTCCAAAGTGAGTGAGTCCAGAGAAGTTAGAAATGTCCAGTAGTCATCAGATGAACTTGACGTGCACATCAGAGAACAAGAAATCTGTCTTAAGAATCACTCCTAGACTTAACCTGCAGCTTCAAATAGTTGTGGCACACTGGCTAATATTGCAGCAATGATCAGAGCTCCAAGATTTTATTTTTGCAGTCATTTATCCCACACATGCGCAACATGCTTTGGTTAAAAGGTCTCTCAGCAGTGCATGCCACCCACACTCCCTCCATTGCTCCTGCCTGCCCTCAACCCTTTTCTGTATGCATTTTCCTTCAGCAGCTGCTGAGCACTGGGATCCATGGCTGCCTCTATCAGTATCCCTGGTACAGAGCTGCCAGTGCTGATCTGAAAGGCCAGGTGGCCCCAGGTCACTTGAGAGGCCATTGACCTAGTACGTGTGACAGGGGAGAGGAGATGGCAAGACACAACCTGAAGGCAGTCATGTCCTGCTCAGCAGAGCGGCAGCACATAACCTGGGGTTATGACTCCATCCTTCATCACTTTTATATGTATTTCTCAAATGGTGTTATGGATAGAAAATTGCTTTTCCTCTCACATCTCAAGTGTGGTAATATATCACTCATTTTGACATGCTGTGCCACTGCTATGAAGAGAGCACTAGGTCTGCTACTCCACTGCGAGCACAGGGCAGTGCCACTCAGCAGGAGCCTTTCAGACAACTGTCTGCTTTCAAGATTGAAACCAACAGCACTCCACCAGCACTAGTTAACAAGATTCAAGGGAAAGAAACCTTAGTAAGTTGTTATGGCTGGGCAGTGAGATTTAGAAGCTTAGCTTTTAAGTGGTTAAACATTAAAGTTCAATTCAAAAAAAATGAGAGAGAGGGGAAAATTGGTGCAAAGAGAGATGTCAATAAGTCCATCTTGATATCTGTGTTGACTGGAGTTCAGTCTCACCTGTGCTGCATAAGAGTGAGACAAAAGACCTGCAGATTCACTCCTGAGCACATGAGTTCAGAAGACAATCCCAAGGCTGAAATGTGCTGCCAAACCACCTAGCTTCATTATCTTCCTTTGATACAGAGCTTTCAGCCATTTTGGCTAATAAAAGTGAATCAAACATATAACATTTTCTGTGGTTTCAGCTTGCTTTGAAAGCACCTCCTGCTACTGGGCTCAGGACCTTCTGAGGAGTGTATTGACTGCCAGCAGCTCAGCTGGCACCATTATAATTTCCACAGATGTGCCAGAAAATGCCTACGCCCATGGAGTTCACCTGATCCACAGGTGCTGTAACACCTTTTACTGGCTGCTCAGAACATCATCCCTAATCAGGTCTTAAGAGAAGCAGCTGGCCCACAATTTCTTAAGCTAGTTTGGAAGATAATGCAGAAATTGCTGTAAGGCTTTCTGTTATTTCAGACTTCTAGTTACAATCTGCATGCAGGGGAAGCTAATCAGGTATTGAAAGTGTAGTGGTACGGAATTAGGCCGTACTTACTTCAGTTACCAAGTAACTGAAGAAACATAAAAATTGTACATAAGAAATAGACTGCTTTTCCAGAACACCCATATTCAGGTTTGTATTTCCTCCCTTGCTATCCTGTTTTATCCAGCCTATGAAATGCATTTAGTGATTCAGCTGTATTTTCAGTTTTAAGAAATTGCTGTAATACAGCAGCATAAAATCTGTGCATTTCCAGAACTGCAGATATTCTTTTTCAGCAAAAGGGAAACAGAAGAGAGGTGGGCAAGTAGTAGATTAGGCTTTCCAAGTAAATTTTGCAATGAATTTCAGAGAGGCAAAAGTAGTACAGAGAGAGGGTTTGAATCTCAGCTGACACAGCCTGCAGCCTTCTGTTAGTAGCCAGTATAGTTCATACGTCTGAATTGTCCTTTGGAGGCCGTGTCCACATATGCCATAGAGAAGACATGGGCCATCTCTGCAGCCAGAGCAGACATGGCCAGGTATCTGGTGGCAGCAGGAGGACATCTGTCTGTAGCCCATACTTGGCCCATGTGAACACCTACTTCCCCTGCCAGCTTTCTACTCAAAGATCTCCAGCTGTAGCATACAATGTTCAAAGAGGACTAGACAAAAAACACACAGACAGCTAGACAGCTACCATAGAAAATATTTGCTTTTAACTGTTCTACATTTGCCTTCTTTTTCCTCTGCATTAAATAGATTAAGAAGGAAGATATATGAAGAACACTATTGGTTTTAATCAGTAGGAACAGCTTGTTTCTATGACATTTGTGCATTAAGCTTTTTCTAAATGACAAGCAGATTGGCAAAGTTACTTTCTTTTTTCTAAAGCTATCTTCACCCTCCTCCACCTTGATATTTGCCTAGAGGATGTAAAAAAGACATTGTCAAATGCAGAGGCATTTTGTAACCTTCTAAGTTGGTGAAGAAAATGCCTCTTACATGTGCATGAAATGGCCAGATGCTATCTGGTGGTGTTTGAATGCTCCGTTCAGGATATGAAGTTCCACCTGCCTTGACTCACACTATTTGCCATGCAAGAATAGCACACTTCACACTGCTTCACAAGTTGTTTGAACAGTTCTGGTTCAGTTCAAATGACCCCCTGATAAATAGCCTGAGCACTGAGGCTAAGTACAAGGCACAAAGGAGCACAGCAAAAGATGAAGCAGCACTATCCTGCTGCTCTGTTTAATTTGCTTAAACAGAGCCAGAAGTAATTTACAGTCATCTGACTGTCAGGAAATCCTCATGACAAGTAAATTAGTTTCTGTTTCAAGCCCTGGTATTTCTGGTAGATAACTTTCCCATGGAAGGGAAGTAGCTGAGAACAATACAGTTATCTATCCAAAGTAATCCATAGGAAAAAACACTCTTTTTCCTGAGGTTTGATTTCTAATCCCTCAGGGGTGGATGTATATCACCCACACCTGTAGTTGTACTTGGAGTTCAATGCTTATTTCCTTTTATCTCTTGTTTGTTTAGGGGAAAACATTTGAGTTAACCCAGAAGCAGGGTAGCAATGCCATGCATAGGAAAAACAGACTTTTAATTTCTGTGAGGTGATTTGGTTCAGCTGTCCGATTTTCTCTACGTGCTCAGATGACTTATATGGAAAGATACTTATTAGAGCATGAACTTGCATGCAGATTTCTTCTCCTGATTTCTTTCTTTTCAGGTGCATGCTGTAACAACTACCCATCCATCAGCTTTATTCTCCCTGTGACAGGGTGCTCTCCTCTAGAAAGCAGGAAGACTGGGCTCAGGTCACTACAGAAAGTATTAAGAGCATAT